>NC_051154.1:182291521-182459773 GCF_013339745.2 Dermacentor silvarum | reverse complement strand
TGGATATTTATGCCCACATAAGGATCTGCACCTCACTTGGTTTGAAACCCAGGCACCATGCTCTCTGTAGAGCAGCAATAAAGAATCCATACAAATATGAAAAAGGCAGAACGAAGGCTCAGCAGACCAGAGGCCACATGTCCAAGAAGCCCCACGTCACAAAACACATAAAACATTAAACCTTGGTGCGTTTTAGAGAACTGAAGAGAAGGTCAACTTTGAGAGCTGTTTTTCTCAAAACGTTTTTTTTCGCCTTTCTGCTCAGTTTCTGGAGCTGATTCTCGTTACCGTTAGCCTATTTGATTCTGTTTTTTTGTCACGTTCCTTGACTACTGTGCAGGTCGAGACAGTCTCCCATCTTTATTTATCTTGACTTTTTGTAAATTTGTTGTGGCGTGGCTATTCATTCACCCCGAAAGTGTGCTTGTGCGAAGGTAACTTGAAAAATGACTATCTAAAATTTTGTGTTGCGAAAAAAAAAGTAAGACTGTCACGACCTTCAGCACGCATTGAGCTATGCAGTCAATATCAACGAGCCTTCCATCATGTTTTTTAAGCTCCCCAGGCCCTCCAGAAAGTTCAAGAGAGAAAAATTCTGCTCAATAAAGTTCTCAAGGTATCACTCTGAAACTTTTATGGAAGTATCAGGGAGACATTCTAACGTTTGTGCCAATTTTCATCAAAATCCATTAAGAAATCAGGAAGTTGATTTTCAAGCCACGTCCCCCCTTAAGGAGCTTCGCCCCTAAAAAATAAAAGCGTTAGCCCACGTGCTACCCCTCGATTAGAAGTGACTGCGCCGAAAATGTGTATTTCTGCTTATCGCTGCTTCATTCACACTGAGAAAACCGTTCAAGCATCGTTGCGCGAATTCAGTGGCCGCGATATAAATAAGAATGGCTCGCCGTGGTGGATCAGTTAGCTAAGGCGTTGCGCTGCTGAGCACGACTTTGCGGGATCGAATCTGGCCGCGGCGGCCGTATTTCGATGGAGGCGAAATGCAAAAATGACCGTGTGCTTGCGGGGTAGTGCACGTTAAAGAACCCCAGGTGGTCAAAATTAATCCGGAGCCCTCCCTACGGCGTGCCTCGTAATCAGAACTGGTTTTGGCACGTAAAACCCCAGAAAGAAGATAAATTAAGAAATGAAACAGCGACAGCTTGCGATATGCAACGCATCATAGTCTCCTCGAGTTATCGAGGAGGCTATGAACGCACTAAAGCAAAGTGGCTGTTCATTGCTAGAACTTATGATGAGAATGCACATTAGCTATGTAAAAACTCTCAAATGGGAATTTATTAGGCGGGACGAATCAGGCGTCTTAACTTGGATAACAGCATGACTAATGCAGTTTACTGGTGAAAACCTGAGCAAATGCATTTTTTATTCCGATTCCACTTAACATAGACCGTGTATATTATTCATTTGGCTTTCGTCCATTGAAGACTGAGTGACTCTTGCAGGATCTAAAAAAAGTGGAGACTTTCTTTTTTCTTAAATAGCATATGAGAATTGCCAATGTAAGCGTATTGGACAATGTACAGCCGGTCCACAAGTACACTTACACCCACCACACAATAATCTCACAGACTTCTTATTTTTTATTTTGCAAAGACACAATACAAAAAAAATTGTGCATGAAGCAGCTGGATAATTTAATAGGGGGATAACCATCCCAGAAGCTTACGCTTTCATACACTCCCACAATGCAAAAATGTTGAATAAAAACATGCAAGCGTGCAAATACACCGCACGCGCATTGTAAAAAAAAATTCAGTAACCAGATGGAACAATTTGAAAATCAGGCACACATCTGCACAGAAAACAGGAGTATTATATAGGGTGCAAAAATATTTTAAAATATGCAAATGTCACGTAGCTGGACAGAACCAAGGTAATGTTGTTTGGCGTCCCTGGAGATACTC
This sequence comes from Dermacentor silvarum, assembly GCF_013339745.2. Classification (NCBI taxonomy): domain Eukaryota; kingdom Metazoa; phylum Arthropoda; class Arachnida; order Ixodida; family Ixodidae; genus Dermacentor; species Dermacentor silvarum. Next base: position 182,457,848 of record NC_051154.1, on the reverse strand, counting down.
AGATTATTCTTGCATTCCGCCCTAATTGCATAATTAGTATTAATGAATTAGTCAACTTCTCAAATATTATAATTAGATTAAAAGTGTCATTGAGAAAATTGTAGGGCAACATGAAAGACTCCCAATACAGCTTTCTATTGCTCAGTACACGCTACGTAGAAGTGTTTTTCCCGAGCGTGAAAGCATCCCACGAATACACGCAAAGTAGAGCACTGCACGGGCCGATTTTTGCGGCCCGGGCCGGCCCGGGCCCGTTTTTACATTGGGCGGGCCCGCCCGAGCCCGATCAAAACTTTTATGGCGAGACCGGGCCCGGCCCGGGCCCGGAAATAATCTACGTTACCCGCCCGGCCCAGCCCGCCACCCCTTACCTTAAGCCGAGCCCGGCCCGAGCCCGACTCGAACCCGGCCCGAACCCGGCCCGAGACCAAAAAATACATGTTTTTCAGAGTTGAGAATCCCGAGAATAACTCTCAGAAAGCCCGAGCCCGGCCCGGGCCCGCGTCAAAAAACCCGAGCCCGGCCGGGCCCGGTCAAAAAGGACACGCCGTGCCCCGAGCCCGGCCCGAGCCCGTGAAAAAAACGCCTCTACCCGGCCCGGCCGGCCCACGGGCCGGGCCGGGCTTCGGGTGAGCCGAGCCCGTGCAGTGCTCTAAGCAAAGTGCTCGAGCGGCCAGTCGCGCGGCAATTTTGCGTGTATTCGCGAGTTTGTATCACGCTCGGAAAACACTTTTAGGTATCAACGTATTGAGCAACAGAAAGCTGCATCGGGAGTTTCCATGTTGCTGTGCATTCTCTCGTTCATACTTTAATATATGGACACTTCAACGGGATTTTATTGCGATCGCATTATATGGACACTTCAACACCGGATTTTCTGCCGTCGGCGTCGCGTCGCCGTCGCCGTGAGGTTCCGTATAGATAAAATCTGCGCCGCGCGCCGTATGCCCAGAGGCAGCGTGCGGGGACGCGCGCTATCACGGAGAGCGCACGCACTCAATCTCCCACGCGCAAGCAAGAAAGCGGAAAGCCAGCGCCGGAGGGAGCAGGGGGGGGGAGGGACAGCAGGGGGGGGGAGGGAGCAGGGGGGGGGGCACTTCTCTGCCAACAACCGCGCCTCGTCGCTCGTCCGCACAGTCTCTTATCTCTCCCACGCGCAAGCAAGAAAGCGGGAAGCCAGCGCCGGAAGGAGCGGGGGGGGGGGGGGAGGGGGGGGGGAGGGGGGCGCACTTCTACGCTGCCAACAACCGCGCTCGTCGTTCGTTCGACGCACCGTCTCTTATCTCCACACGGCTCTGACCTTTATGCGCATTCGCCGCTCAGTTTCCGTTGAAGCGATAGACCGCGCGTATCTTCGCCCCCTGCTGCGGCGTATATATCCGCTTCGCTGCCAGCGTTTTGACGGTCGTTGTCTGCAGTCATTCAGTGTGATCTATTCATGTTGTTTGTGCGCGCTCACACCCACGCTTCTTCAATCAGTTAGTAATAGTCGGGCCCACATTTTCCAACGCATGCTTACCATGCAATGCTGCCCGGGTCGGCAGTGCAGCGCTACAGGTGTGTCCCTTCGCACGCGCTGCCCACGGGAAGCGCTTCTCATCAACACCACCGTTTCACACGCGCCTTCTCGTGGTCATCGAGTCTCTCTTCATGTCGGTCTACTTACGCCGCAGCACACCTGCTTACTTAATCAGCTCATGTTTTACTACAATTCATATTGCTACCAAAGCCGCTCACCTTACTTCGTATGACATTGCTGTGTTGCTATCGCATTCATCGCTTCGCCCTTAGGGCGAAACTGTGACATTTTTTTGCCGTCGCCGTCAGGTTCCGTATAGATTCCAAGGGCGATCAAATCGTCGCCGCGCGCCGTACGAGTAAAGCGCGCGGGGGACGCGCGCTATCACGGAGAGCCAACGCACGGCGGAAAGCAAACGCTTTTGTCGCCCAAAAGGCCGTGGGGGTATGGGGGGGAGGGAGGTGGGGCGACGCTGAGCTACGGCACCAAATGCTTATCTTGCAAGCCAGCGCAAGGAGTACTGGCAACGCAATCTCCCCGCGAAAGCAAAAAAAAAAAAAAAAAAAAAAGCGGGGAGGCAGCGCGGGAGGGGACGGGGGGAGCAGCTTCTACTCTGCCAACAAATACGCTTGCACTGGCTGCACCGTCTCTTATCTCCACCACGGCCGGGCTCGACTGGCGCGCGCACTCTCTTCTTAAGAAGCGAGCGAGCGCGCGCGCCAGTCGAGCCCGGCCGTGTCTCCACACGGCTCTGACCTTTATGCGCTGTCCATTCGCCGCTCAGTTTCCGTTGAAGCGACAGACCGCACGATTCTTTGCCCGCTGCAGCGGCCGCGCCAGCGTTTTGACAGTCGTTGTCTGCGGTCATTCAGTGGGATCTATTCATGTTTGCTTGTGCGCGATGACACCACGCTTGTCAATTCAGTTAGAAAGCGAATGTGTCCAAGTTTATGCGGCCGATAAAACTACTCTACTATACCTACTCCGAATAGCTCTCTACCAATTTGCTATCGCAATTAATGCTTCGCCTTTCGGGCGAAACTGCGACATTTTTTATCTAGTTCTAGCATTAGAAAAAAATGATTAATCAATTATGAAAATAATTATGTAATTAGGCGGAATGGAAAAAAATAATGTGAGTATCTCCAAGCGACGGCAGACAACATTACCTTGGTTCTGTCCAGCTACGTGACATTTGCATATTTTTAAATCTTGGTGCGTGATAGTTAAGACCCCCAGTATATATCATATACATGCATGCAGGAAAATTTGCACGAACTGCTGTGGCAATGTGGCACACAGCAGCTTTTGTGGCACACAGGATGTTAATTCTCTCTTCCGCAGAGGCTTTCGAGGTTTATTTGACCGTGTGAGGTTCTTTGGACAGTTCGAAAATAAGGTGGGAACTGCATTTGCAGACAGAACAGGGCTCTTTGGCGCGTCAAGTAGCACCCTTTTATCGAGCTCCGCATAATATGCCGTCGATATCATATCCTCTGAAAAATGCTTGGCGCAGACATGGTCGGTAGCCATTAGAGTTCAGTCTGACCTCAGATTTGCACAGCCCCACTGCTCTAGACGACCGCTGTCGGACGGCGCTTTGAATAAAGGCACACGCTCCGCACAAATCTGGTATCCAGAATTTCAGTTCGGAACGAAGCACTTTCTACCCATTTCAAACGCCCCTCAGAAGGCCGCTGCCACTTTTGTCGAGGGCCCGTGGCGACAATACCCAAACACAAGCTCATTACACGCATACGAACGTAAAGCGTGCCTTCAAAACAGCGCGGCCGCACATGCAAGCAGGAAGACGCAGCAGCGGCAGCACGCGCCTTGCTGCCGAGGCTCCATGGGACGGGCGGCGCTTTCACGCGCGTTATGGGGAGAGTGTCAGCACCTCTCTTTATTATTCTTACACCGTGGTCTCACTGCACTCTTTCTTTTTGGAGGAGTGGTACACCACGATGAAGGAATAGGTCACAACATATAGCGCTAATTATTTGTCTACTCTACATTTTACACGTGAAGATCGACATTGAACAGTAACAAAGATCTGAGTCTATTCGTTCCCCTACCGGCTTGTAACTCTGGAAACTTTAACACGATATATGTGCTTGACACTGTTCATAAGTCCGGATGGGCAGGAATAAAGAACGTCCATATTTTTTTTCGTCCTTTCATTATCCTCCAACTATATGCATGCCATCAGTGGTCTTCACCTTGTCATTAAAAAGGCGACTGACCTTATCCTGCAAAAAGTCGGCGTTTGCCCGAAAGGCGAAGCATCGATTGCGATAACAAATTAGTGGACAGCTATACGAAGTAAGGATGGTAGTTTTATCAGCCGTATAAACTTGTAAACATAGGCATACTAGCTAAATGAACAAGCATGGTGTCACGCGCGCACAAGCAAACATGAACACATCTCACCGATGACGCGAAAACTCGCTGTCAAAACGCTGGAGTGAGGAAGCGCGATGGCAGCAGCGAACGGGTTTGCAAACAACGTTGTCCCAAGATTTTATCCTCTGGACACACTATAGCCGCAGCTTGCTTGTGTTAAAAGAAACCGAACTTCGACCTAAAATAAAAGGGTGGTGGCAGTGGTTTCATTCAAGCATAAAAACGCCTGTACTGTTTGCTGCGACAAGGAATGGTGAAATGCAAGATATGAAAATACCGACCGATGTCGACACAATGTGCATATATCGTAGGAATAATGTCATATACTTGATCAAATCTTGCGGCGTGGATGGTGTCTGCTGGTGGTGTTCTGGGCGCAAGAAAGACCAATTTTGCCTTGCAGGTTGTCTGACTCGACAACTTAGGTGCAACGCGTAAGTGTAGTAGCTGCATTATCATTGTGCGCGTGCTTTATCTCTGACCAACGCTCTCAGTGTGAGCGAGGGCAAGACACTTTGCGTTCGGGCACGGCCGCTCGTGCGTTTCTGTGATCAAATGATCAAGGGTGCTATGCAGGATGCGCCGAGTTTCTCGTTCGCACGAGTTTTGCCCGAGTTTGCTCGATGGCAGTCAGTGAACGGAGAAAGCAAGGAACGTGCAATAACAGCAGGCAAAATGTCGAGATAAAGCCGCGTATGACAACATGAGCGCACCCTGCGCGGCACAGTGCTTCCGCGCTTCAAGCACAGAGGACTGCGCAACAAAATGCGCCAGCGCCGCGTATTGTTATCAACGTATTATCGCAATTTAGCAATATCGTCACTGTCCCGCTATCTATCTGCACACTTGCCGTGAGCCGCTTGCCACGCCTTTCTCGGGCGCGTCAAGGGCGTGCCTCCTCTTTCGGGCATTATCTTTCTATCCTCTGTCGAATAGTCGAATGTGAACAGCGCGCGAATGTGAACAGCGTGCAAGAATGCGGTGCATTCTTGCACCTACACTTTCCCTCAATCGAATACATTGAAATACAGCAAATAAAATAACAAACATTTTATTTCTTAAAGTATCGGTTTTTCATTTTGAATGCTATAAATTTGTGATGACAAACGGACATCGAGTGAATTATTAAATTTGGCACTTTTTGCCGCGAGTGGCGACAGTGAGGCGAAAGCTTACAAGCGGGTACATTCTAGAGGGTCGCACGCATGAGGGAGATCATACGGTGAGTTCATACGGTGAGCAGGTGCCAGGGGCGCTGCAGTGCTATTCTCGATAAAGTCGATGCTATAATGACGCATAAAATCAGTAATGAGAATTATCTGTCCATTCCCTGTCTATTAGGGGAATGGCAACGCAGCGCTGCGGCATGGCTGCAAAATTGCTGTGCGGTATTCTAGGGTCCGTAGTGACGCAGCACAGTGAAAATGCACCAATTTATCTGCGTGTGCGAAGTCTCTGCGATGCATTGCGATTAAGAAGAGTGCGCTGCCCAGCGACGCAATTCATCACTTGTCACCGCTTGCCCAGTGCAGGTGCCTCCGTGCGCATGTACGCAGAATTTGAGTGTGTTGTTCACTCCAATGTGCTTGCCGAGTGCCTCTGCTGCTGAGCTAACAGCGATCGCAGATGAATATCGTAACGACAGCCCAGCAATTGCATTTTGACAGGTGAGGGCTCTTGTGTGCAGTTAGGAAATTAGACTTCGAACGCAGGAAGATTAGTGCGCCGTGCTTGTGATGAAGAAAGGCCATCGCACTGGGTCCGTTTGCGCTGACCGCTGACCATGCTTGCGACACTGCGGCTCCGATACATCACTGATGACAGAGCAGCCATCTCAAATGACAGCTGCGATACGTTCTCGTTAAAAAACGCTACGCACTGCTCAGGATCGTCGTCCACCACGGCGCATCGATGCCTTGCAAGCAGCTGCATGCAGTGACGTGCCGATAATTATTTGCTGTGCGCTACGTCGCCACAATGCAGGCAATGAACCGTGTTATGGGGCCATCGCAGCCCAAGAAGATATATGCACAAGCCAGCGAAAGTCGACGCTTTTTTTTTTTTTTTTTTTTTTGATAGTGGTGCTCAGTACATCACCGATGACAGTGCGTTGTGTGGTGTTTTATTTCGCCGGTCAAGATTGTTAATGCCTCTCAGTTCTGCACCACGTCGCTGTTACCGAAAAATAAGTTGGGCGTGGCCCAAGCGTGGTGGGCGCGCACAAGAGTTACATGCCTCGCGCGGGGCGTGACCTATGGTTTTGATTGACAGGCCAACTCGGGCCAAACTCGTACATCGCGAAACCCCCCTCGAGTTGAACTCGTGAACATGGCGGCGGCAGCAGCAGCCTATGTCATCGCATCCAGCGGCAGTAAGCGTAAATATGACCGTCTGGACCCGTTCGCCTACATGACCAACGTAGAGTTTCAGCGTCTTTTTGCCTTTCCAAAACGTCAGTGCGCTGGCTGTGTGACGAGTTAGGCGAAGGCCCTCGTCTGCGGAGACAGCGTGGCGGGCAAGTTATGCTTTCCGGGCACAGAGTGGCGTGACTAGGCAGCGGAGGAAAAATTCGTGCTATCGCTTCGGCTCTCTGATGTTTTAAGCGCTGCTCGTCCACAACGCCCCAGCCCCAGGCCAGGCCTGGCGTCGTCATCGGAGTTCTGGGTAGAGCACTGCACGGGCTCGGGCTTACCCGAAAGCCCGGGCCGGGCCGGGTAGAGCATTTTTTTCACGGGCTTGGGCCGGGCTCGGGCACGGCGAGTGCTTTTTGACGGGGGCCCGGGCCGGGCTCGGGCTTTCTGCGAGTTATTCTCGGGCTTCTCAACTCTGAAAAACATGTATTTTTCGGTCTCGGGCCGGGTTCGGGCCGGGTTCGGGCCGGGTTCGAGCCGGGCTCGGGCCGGGCTCGGGCTTAAGTTAAAGGGGTGGCGGGCCGGGCCGGGCGGGTAACGTAGATTTTTTTGCGGGCCCGGGCCGGGCCCGGGTCTCGCCATAAAAGTTTTGATCGGGCTCGGGCGGGCCGCCCAATGTAAAAACGGGCCCGGGCCGGGCCCGGGTCGCAAAAATCGGCCCGTGCAGTGCTCTACTACTGGGGCACCTGCGAGCACTTGGCGTTCAACCCGAACCAACCAACCTGCGCAGGCGAAGTGATCATATTATATTGGAAGACTCAGAATGGACGCCGGGCTGCCTTCCGGTGCAGCAGGTGCCGAAAACAGTTTTCGCAGTTACACGGTACCGCTGCACTGAACGGGCAGAGAGGCGAAGGAAGTTACTTCGCCAACACGGACCGCCTCGGCCGTTCGAACGACCACCTCTCCAGGCGGCAAATGATTTGGCTCACGTACTGCGTGAGCAAAAGCGTAGACAGATGGCTGTTTAAGGAGATGACAGGCGACTTGTTTCCTGTATCTGAGCACGCCATCGCCGACTGGAGGAACTACCCCGATAAGGTCGCGAGGGACGAGCTGCTGGCGCGACCTCCACTCGGTGGCCCCGGGTAGATAGCGCAAATTAACGAGTGCCTTCTTCAGCGATGAGCAAAAGTAGAATCGAGGCCGCCTAATGACGGGCGACAACTTGCCGCCGAGCCGCCAAAATTACGGCGGTGTTAAAGATGGTGGCCCATGGGTCTTCGGCATGTTCTGCGCGACCAGAGGAGTGCTGCGACTTTCAAGGTCGACCGACGAAAGGCGGCGGCGCTAGGCGCCATTATTGCAGCCAATGTTCAACCGGGGACCATTATTCATAGTGACGAAGTGTCCGCATACAAATGTATCCCAAATTTAGTGGATGCTAACGGGGCTATGCCTCAATCTGCATTGGGAGATTGTCAACCACAGCGTGAACTTTGTGGACCCCATCACGGGTGTTCGCACGCAAAAAATAGAAAGTTATTGTCAAAAACTGAAGCGCCATCTCGTCAGCGATGGGTACAGGGTAACTGCACCGATGCTGGAGTCCCACCTGATGGATGTGGTGGCACTCAACGGCCACGTGCGCTGCAAAGACCCTTTCTTGCGTTTGTTAGAAGCAGCGGATCGCTCGGGCTACCCAGAATAAAGACTCTTTCCTGCGGTTGTTAGAAGCGATCGCTCGACGCTTGCCAGTATGAAGGTGTATCGCAAAGTAAAAGAGAATAAAGCGTAGTTTTCTGACCCTTGTATGAGTGCTTTCCGGCAATCCTGAGTGCTTACACGGTAAGCGCGCGGCAAACCACTTATGCGCTAGCCGACGCTCACTTCGTCTCGCAGCTGGGGCAGCTGAAGTGCCTCAATGCGCGAGCGCGCATCAAGGCACCCTACTCACAGCCTTTCTTTAGCGCGAGCAACGAGCGATTTGTTAAAAGCCCAGTGTGAAAATCAACGCACACCAATCTGTGCTCGCAAATGGGAGCGCAAGCACGTAGCGAGCCACGTGCACCAATCCAATCCAGGGAAAAAAGAAGTGGCAACGAGAGAGCTGTCGAAAGCCTAGTGCAAAAACCAAGCGCACATCAATCTGTCCTCGGAAATGCTAGCGCAAGCACGTAGCGAGCCACGTCAATCCAATCCAGAAGAAAAAAGGGAGGGCAGACGTCCCCTCGTGGCATAACGCGAAACGTATTAAACTACAAATTAGTCTAATACACATTCAGTGTACATCTTCTAAACTTTAGAATGCTTACAACCCACGGTAATGTGACTAATATTATTGTACTAAATGCATTTATCTTATAACTTGCTTGTGCCTGTAATGCACTCGGTGGAACGACAATCAAGCGAAAGAAGGCACGACCACGCACCGACCGTATGATCACGTGAGCCCCAGTTTGTCGACCGCCCAAATGGCAACGCCCAAGGGATGATAGCCACCCAGAGTGAATCTAGATAAACCAATGAAACTGGAGGCGTGCCGGCGGACAAACTTGGTCTTGTTACCATTAGTTCTTTCATCTTGGGGCGTCGCCAGAGCTCGTGAAGATCCCGAGTTTCGCCAAACTCGGCGCATCCTGCATAGCATCCCAAGCCTCGCGGTGGCCGTGAGCCCACCGTGGTGGCACAAGCAGCACAAGGTCTTCAGCGTTGCGATGCTTAGCCCGAGGGCGCGGGATCAAATTCCGGCCGCGGCGGCAGCATTTCGATGGGGCCGATATGCAAAAATGCCCGTGTACCGTGCATTGCATGGGTGTACGCGTAAGAACACCGGGTGGCCAAAATTAATCCGGAGTCCCCGGCTACGGCATGCCTCATAATCATATCGTGGTTCTCACACGTAAAATACCAGAATTTAAATAATTCGCGGATGTCACGCCTGACTCGTCCTAGTCGTCTCGTAGTGTCCGATGGTATGCAGTACACCGATGGTGTTCCAAAGACAGCACTTACTCATTCTAGACGAGTCTGTGGCTGAACACAGCTTCGTCACCAGCGGCATGGCTAACGACACGACAGTTGCTTGAGCTTCGGTTGCTGTGTGTCAAATGACAATTTAGAATTGCACTATCCAGCAGCAGACGCACATTACAAGCGCGCTCTGCGTAGGCCGGCGAGCGTCTTATATACAGGGTGTCCCAGCTAAAAGTAGCCAATGTTTTAAAAACGACGAAGTGCGCTAGGAGGCTCAAACCAACTCAGTGGGGTTGAGGATCGCATGTCCTAGTCTGTGGTATTTTTTTGTTCTGCAAAGTCAATTAATTAGCATAAAGTAATTGCCTAACTTTTTAAATATTGGCTTCACCAAGAAAGTGCCCATACGAAAGTTGTAGATCACATTTGAAAATGGCTGACTGCAGGTGTGTGCAACTAACTACCATTGATGGAGCTGCTTGTAATTGGCTTTAAAGAAGGCCCGCGAAATACAAAAACCGCGTGATAACACCTAAAACCCCTCAATATAAAAAGTAGCGCCAACCACTTCAACGGTCGCTCTGCACCGGGCCCGGATGGAATCTCCAATAAGCTCCTCCGAAACTTGGACGGACATTCAGTAGCGTTGCTCACCGAGGAAGTCAATAAAATCTGGGAAACGGGCCTCGTTCCCGACTCCTGGAAGACAGCCTCAGTGGTGCTCATCCCGAAGCCAGGCAAACCTCTTGCGCCGGAGAACATGCGGCCCATCTCACTTACGTCCTGCGTAGGCAAGGTGGCCGAACATGCCATTCACAACCGTATATCTAAGCACATAGAAACTAATGAGTTATTCCCTCACAACATGGTCGGCTTTCGGCCGGCACTCTCCACACAGGACGTCATGCTGCTTATAAAGAGGCAAATCCTTGATGATGACACTAGAGACACTAGGGGCATCCTGGCTCTAGACTTGTCCAAGGCTTTTGATAACATCTCGCACCGGTTCGTGCTAGACGCGATCTCGGACCTGGGCCTGGGGTCACGATTCCATGCGTATGTTAGCTCCTTCCTCAGGGATCGCAAGGCCACTGTCAAAATAGGGCAGGTCAAATCCAAGGAATTTACATTGGGAGCGAGAGGCACTCCGCAAGGGGCGATGATCTCTCCCCTACTGTTTAACATCGCCATGAAGGGCCTCTCGGAAAGACTGGCCACAGTAACAGGAACTGGTCACGCCCTCTACGCGGATGATATTACCGTGTGGTGCATGGGAGGGTCTGACGCTGCAGTTGAGAGTGCGCTCCAAGAGGCGCTCGACATCACAGAACACTTCCTACTAGACACGGGCCTGAGTCTGTCACCAACCAAGTCCGAACTTCTATTGTATAGGCCCACCAGACGGGGGGTTAGGTGCTCCACACCCTTAGATCAAGTTCCCATAGCCGTCTATACGAGGAACGGAGAACAAATCCCGAGAGTGGATACCATCCGGGTCCTCGGACTCTTGCTGGAATCGCTCGGGGGCAACTCACAGACTATAGCCCGCATCACCACCAAGACGGAGAACATGCTTAGGCTTATCCTCAGGCTCTCGAACCGCCGAGGGGGTTTAAGTGAAAGCAATCTCCTCAGGCTCTACCACGCGTTTCTTATGAGCCACGTTAACTATGTAGCTTCCGCTTTGCGCTGGTCTAAACGGGAAGAGGCCAAAATCGACGGCCTCATGCGCAAAAGCATCAAGCGCGTGCTGGGTTTACCACTCACTACCAGCACCGAGCGTCTCATGCAACTAGGCATGCACAACACCCTGTCAGAGGTGATCGAGGCCCAACGAGTGGCCCAAATAATACGACTCTCATCATCGCGAGCGGGGAGACGCATCCTAGAATCCGTTGGATGCGGTCACCAGGAAATCATGGAGCGCAACGCGACCCTATCACCCATGGTCAGAGATACGTTCAAGGTAGATCCCCTGCCACGTAACGTCCACCCTCAATACAATGTAGGGCGCCGGGTAGCCCGGGCTCGTTCACTATTAAAAGTGGCTGCGGCCACTCCGAATCTTGCATGTTTCGTTGACGCCGCCCAGTACGGGCGTTCTGATCACTATGTCGCAGTTTCGGTTGATTCCAATGGCTCTCTCATTAACTCAGCATCCGTGCGGAAGGTTTCTGCAACAGTAGCCGAGCAGGTTGCTGTAGCTATAGCACTGAAGGACCCTCTACGTACCCATATCTTTACAGACTCTAGGTCTGCAGCCCGAGCGTTCGCCTCCGGCTCGATATCAAAGGAGGCGGCGGCCATCCTCGGCACCGAGGGGGCTGCTGGTTTTCATATCATAAAATGGTTCCCGGCCCATATGGGAATCAATGTGCACTCTGAGGTTGTTAACGCCAATGAGTTAGCCCATGACTGCGCGCGAGGTATAACACACCGCGGTGGTTCCGGTAGACTCACGGGCGGCGACTTAGGACTGTACAGGGATTCGCTCCTCACCTTCCATGAAATCTTGGCACATTATCAACTTGCTCGGCGGGCCTTTCCGCTACCACATCCTAAACTCACTAGACCACAATCGTCGGCCTTTCGCATGCTCCAAACGGGGTCGTTCCCCTCCAGGGGCCGATTCAGTCACTTCGCGCCTAATGTAGATCCCCACTGTCCAGACTGTGGGGAGGCGTACTGCTCTTTATCTCATATGCTCTGGCAATGCCCTGCGTTACGCAGCTCATCGCTTACCACTCTAACGGACTGGGAGGCAGCCCTTAAGAGCGGCGACCTCTCAGAGCAACTACGGGCTGTCCAGAGGGCCTGCGACAGGGCGGAGGACCACGATCTTCCGACCCCGACGTGGGTGCGGCCCGCGACGGCTACGGGGACTCCCTGAAAAGGGAGGTACCCTAAAGCGGTTCCTCAGGACCACAAATAAAGTTCTTTGTCTGTCTGTCTGTCCCTCCTCCTCCGTTCCACTGTCGCGCTCGGCGCGGCCAGCGCGATCGTGGCGACTGTGGCGCGATCTAGGGTGCCTCGATGCCCAGCGCAGCCGTCCAGGGTGGAGACAACCCCGCTGGCGCCGCCATATTGAGTCACACGAGCTGAGACTCAGCTACGCTTGCGTTCATAAATAGTGTTACTCGCGGCGCACTTCCAAGTGCTTTGCCTTGATGAGGATTTTTTTTATCGGTATCGCATCTGCACATCTTTATAACCAATAGCCGTTAACTCGTCGAAGGTCCAAGACGTAAATGTATGGCGCCGGGAACATGCCCCAAGTTGCCTAATTCAATTTACATTTATATGCCGTGTGTATGTTTGAAATACGCACTATTTTTTTTTTTGCGCTTCGATGCTTGGTATATAAGGTTTGCGACCCCCTGTGTGTGGAAGTTTTTCTTTTTCGCTGTTGTATTTTGGTTTACACGTCACGCCTCCTTTACCGTAGCCAGCCACTCGCGCACGGCGGTTAGTTTACCTTGCGTTGCGCGTGCTCTTCGCGTTCGTTGCAATTATTTGGCGATATCTACGCGCAATTTTGCTTTTTTTTTGCCCACAAAACTGTGTGCTGACAGGATTAAGCTGGTGTAAAAATAACTGTGATGTGAAAATAAGGTTTAGTTAGTGCTGTAGAGAAACATGTAACGTAACTTGTCTGTGTCAATCTTGCGTAGTACACACAAGAAACCAAACGATGCACAAAATACATTTACTTATAATGTCTAGTACAATCAATCATGAAAGAGATATGTACATGAAAAATTATATGTACTGTGTGGCGCCTGAAGGTTATGTTGAAAGACAAGATAAAAAAAAATTCGCATGGTAGGCTCGACACACAATTCGGGATAGTGAGAGTTTTTTTTTTAATTTATTCATTACATGGGGGGGGGGGTTCAAGTGAGTACATCAACCTTATTACACACAATATAAATCGAAAACAAGAATGCAAACAAGAAAACGCAACCGCGGGTAATATTAATCAAGATATCCAGCCAGAATACATCAGCTACCATTGAATACGTCACATCAGCCAAACACATCGATGGCGAGTACAGAACATTTTATAAATGACCATTAGAACACTGATAACTACATTGAAAAAATAAACAACACTGCATACATATCGCGTACAAAAACCGTAAATGAAACTAAGGCAGTCAAATACAGATTAGCAATGTTTTTCACTTCGAAAATATATATAGTCCATGATGATGTAGGGCTGTTGACTTTAACAGACGGCGCCCATCCTGTCGATTTCCCTCGTACTGGTCCTCTTCAAAGTGTTTCTAAGTACAAGTAAAACAACAAAAGTGATTATTGATATGAAAAGTTGCCTTGTAAATACAGAGAACCCATTACAGTGCTTAAAAATAAATTTTCGCAGAAGTAATGCTGTATTACCTCGCTTCACACGTTTCGAAGAAATGCACAGGCTACAACAGACACCATGCCAGAAAGCGCCGAAACATTTTGGTCCCATGATGCCCCTTAACTCTACTACACCTGGGCATACCGTACACAGGCATTTAAAGACCGTCACAGTACCCACTACGATCGGGAATGAGCACGAATGACCATAGGCTTACGAGCACCACGCTACAAATATATTCGTCTAAAAAATCAGCTATATAATGTAACAACCTGAGATCCGCAAGATATCTGCTGAGAATAGAGAAAATCACAATGCTTCGCTTGCCACGTACACAACAGCCGCTCTCCCCAGAAGAAGCACTGCGTTCTTAAGTCCCAAATAACCAGTAGCGAAAAAAGAAACTGAGGGGAAAAAAAAAGAAAAGAAACAAGAGACACACGATGTGTGCTTCCCGTGAAAAAGTAAAATAGGTGGTTTACATGACGATTTGTAGCTAATGTAAGGCTATTTCGCGGCGAAGCATTTTCGTCAGTCCTTAAAATAAGGGTACTACTCGCATAGACTGCGCTGATCAAAACGGCAAAAGCCTATGCGACGCGCGCTCGCAAACTATAGGCTACTCAGCATCGGTGCAGTGCTTAGTTCGTGAGCGAACGTAGGTACGTGAGCGAGGATCAGAGAATACTTTCTTATTTATGAAAAACACGATGCGATAGTCTAAACTTTCTTGACACTTACCTCGCAAATGTAGGAGCTATCCGTTGCCTTCCAGTGATACCGCTTTACTTGGGCTTCCAATCTCTTCCTTCGCTCTGGGTCCCGGGGGAAGCGTAAACAACGAAGCCCTTTACGCGTCGATCCGGTGCACTTGGGAACACAACAGCCCGTCATGTCGACTCGATGCACTTGACAAGCTTGTCATTCATGCGGCTGAACACTGTCCAGCAAGTAGAAGCGTCAGCGAAGCATCCGCGCGCACTGTGTCTCGAACTAAGCACCGGCACCAAGCACTCGCAACCGCTCGCTGTGACTCAAGATGGCGTCGCAGCGAGAAAGCGGCGGCGCGGGTGCGGTCAAAGGATGGCACCACCCTGAACGGCGGCGCTGGGATTGAGGCACCCTAGCGCGATCTCGACAGTGACGCCACCTACGTCACTGTCGTCGGAGCTGCCGTCGACGACAGTGGTACGTCGGACCTGCCGTAGCAGACGACAGCTAACGCGCTACCGGAGGAAATCCGCGGAAAACTTCGATCGCGCCCTGCGAAGCAGTTTTTGAGGCGCGATTTTGCTTCGTCAGTCAGTAACTGGCCTTAATATTGCCGTTTTGGAAGGATCAACGCGACGATGCGAGACGGCGCATTACCAAGTGTGCATGCAGCAAGCGTTTGCGCTCGCCGGATGGCAAACAAAGCCTTTGCCCTCGCCTTGTCGGTTGCAGCAATTGAAGGCGCAACAGCCCGCCATCACAACGAAGTTCTTGTCCCTAACACGTTTGATCTGTTTGTGCGTACAGCACTTTCGTCGCGCAGGTCCGAGAATGGCGGTCGGAGCGCGCTGGAATGAATTAATGAATGTTAACTTTATTTATAATCCGGCGAGTTATTCGGGGATTTGGGCGAATACCCCTGCCTAGGTGTCGGCCAGGAGCCCTTGAGCTCTGGCGGCTTCCTCGGCCCGCTGGATGGCCCAGAGTTGGTCTTCGAGGGTGGAGCTGAGCAGCGTAGTCTCCCAGCGCGTTCGGCTCGAGGCAGCGTCCCCGTCTGGAACCCCCCCCCCCCCCCCCCCCCCCCTTGTTTGCACTCCCATAACATGTGTTCCAGGGTTGCCCTGGCCTCACAAAACTTGCATTGGTTGGACGAATAAAGCTCTGGGTAACAGAGATTCAAGATCACCGGGTTTACAAACGTTCTTGGCTGCAGCTGTCGCCATGCGACCGCCTGTCTCTTGTTCAGTTTCTGGTGTGGTGGCGGAAATTTGCACCTCGCCAGTCTGTAGTGTTGCGTTATATCTCTAAAACTCGTCAGGCGATCCTCCCACTCCCACCCCTCACCAGACGTCGTGGCCGAGGCGGCGGTAGTGTGGTTGGCGGCTCGGTCCGAAGCCCTCGAGCCGCCCCGTGCGCCGCCTCGTTGCCGGCGAGTGATGTGGTGTGGGCGGGTGCCCATACGATGTAAACTTCTTTATTCTCGGTTTCGCCCGCGAGTAGTATTTGTAACGCCTCGGGGGAGATGCGGCCGTTGGCGTAGTTGCGAATTGCCGTCTGGGAGTCGCTGATGAACACTTCGGCCTCGGTGGTGGCCACCGCTAGCGCGATGGCTACCTCCTCCGCTGTTTCCGCGTGCACCGTGCGTACCGTGACACTAGTTTTGCAAGTGTTCTCGTGATCTACCACCGCGGCCGTGAAGGCGCGCCTGCGCGCGTACCTGGCCGCGTCCACGAACACCGCGTCTTCACAGCGCGCTGGAAAGAAAAAAAATATTGAGCCTTTTCGCGGAGCAGTTTGTTTTAGAGAAAGGAGATGGCGCTCACGGCGGCGCGCCATACCTCTCCTTAGCGACCGCGCACGAATACGAAGCCATTACCGCTTCTACCTTGCTCCTGTGCGATCAGCTGTCGGAAATGAAACTGAGTTTTCGCTAACACACTGTGCTCCAATCATGCTAGATTGAACCATGAGGATTGAAGACGTGTGCAGTAGTTGGCTGCAAAAATAGCGACTGGCATGTTAAGGAATCGAATGAATCTGTGTGGCCAAGTTCGCGGACCGCTGCTGCAACTGCCCGAACGTGTTACCGGTTCTTCGAGATGTACGACTTTCCTCGAGGATACAGAAATTTGCTCATCCGCCAGCCTTGTATCGCTAACCTTCAAAGAATGTGCTTGATCCCCAGAACGTCGGCAAGAGTGAGTACCACTCGTTAAACAATGACAAAGGGAGTAGTTCCGCTTCTTGTCATAGTAAGTTTCGCGCACGTTATCTATACACATGTGTCCCAAATGGCAGGAAAACTTACGCCCACTCTATCGCCGACGTATCAATAAGTGAATGGGCGTGCGCTTGAATATATGCGCACTGTACACGCACAATAAATGACAGACTAGACCGAGGCGCACGAATGGTCGAAGCTGAATGTTTCGTGACGGTCAACAAGAGTAAGCGAGTTACTAGCTGTAATATATATTTGCTACAAGGTATTACAATGTACAAAACAGCTACGTTTCAAGCCTTGTACGCAGCAAGAACAAATCTATCGGAACTGAGCACAGCCGCGAGCGATTAGGCAGAAAATAATCAGATAGTGGCCGCACCGAGGAACTTCACTGAGTCGGAAACTGACAAGCAACTACTTGAAAATATTTGCCGAATAAAGAACATAGAGCAAAACACACTAATCCTGACTGAATTCATGAGTGGTATGTTTGGATAGCTTGGAATACATATTTATCCCCGCTTTTAGAACAAGCACCATATACGCTGCTTGCGCCGTTTGGGCATAGCTTAATCAGCTCCGAAAGCGCTTTTGTATGTTCTCTGAAGCTATGATCAAAGCTTCATGTCATCCACCTAGTCACCGTCCACGATATCTACGAAAACAGAGGTTTTCTAAGCCGCGCCGGCGTCATACACTTCCATTGTAAACAAGGAGACAACGGAGGCAGTTGAGGCAAGCAATGGACGCGCCACCACGTGATCAAACATGGCAGCGCCCACGGGATCGCCGCGAAAAGGGTCAATAGCCCTCTTGATGTTAGCGACGTCTATTGACCATTTTCGCGGAGCAGTTTGTTCTAGAGAAACGAGATGGCGCTTACGGCGGCGCGCCATACGTTGCCTCAGCGACAGCGCTCGAATACGAAACCATTACCGCTTCTACCTTGCTTCTGTGTGATCAGCTACCCGCCGTGGTTGGGCTGCTGAGCACGAGGTCGCGGGATCGAATCCCGGCTACGGCGGCCGCATTTCGGTGGGAGCGAAATGCGAAAACACCCGTGTACTTAGATTTAGGTGCACGCTAAAGAACCCCAGGTGGTCCAAATTTCCGGAGTCCCCCACTACGGCGTGCCTCATAATCAGATCGTGGTTTTGGCACGTAAAACCCCATAATTTAATTTTTTTTCTGTGTGATCAGCTGTCGGAAATGCAACTGAGTTTTCGCTGACGCACTGTGCTCCATTCATGCTGGTTTGAATCATGTGGATTGAAGACATGTGCAGAAGTTGGCTGTAAAAATAGTGACTGGCATATCAAGGAATGTAATGAATATATGGGGCCAAGTTCGCGGACCGCTGCTGCAACTGTCCGTACGTGTTTCCGGCACTTCGAGAAGTACGGCTGTCCTCGAGGATACAGAAATTTGCTCGTCCTCCAGCATTGTATCGCTAACCTTCAAAGAAAGGGCTTCAGACCCGGTACGTCGGCAAGAGTGAGTACCGCTCGTAGGGAGTAGCGCCGCTTCCTGCCATAGTATACACGTTTCGCGCACAATATCTACACACATATACCCCAACTGGCACGGAAACTTACGCCCACTCTTTCGCGAACGTGTCAAGAAGAAGTGAATGGGCGCACACTTGAGTATATGCGCACTATATACGCGCAATAAGTGACGGTACTACACCGATAGCACAAGAATGGTCGAAGGGGAATGTTTCGTGAGGGTCCATAAGAGTATGCGAGTTACTAGCGATAATACGCATTTGCTACAAGGTATTACAATGTGCAGAACAGCTACGTTTAAAGCCTTGTGCGCAACAAGAACAAACGTAACGAAACTGAGCACAACCGCGAGCGATTAGGCAGAAAATAATCAGATAGTGACCGCACCGAGAAACTTTACTGAGTCAGAAATATGACAAGTCACTGCTTCAAAATATGTGCCAAAGAAAGATCGAAGAGCAAGACACACTAATCCTGATTCATTTCATGAGCGGATAGTTTGGAATTCATACTTAGCCCCGCTTTCAGAGCTAGCACCGTATACGATGCTCGCGCCCTTTGGACGTAGCTTAATCAGCTCCGAAAGCGCTTTTACATGTTCTCTAAAGCTGTGGCCAAAGCTTCGTGTCGTTCAACCAGTCACCGTCTACAATATCTCCCGAAACAGAGGTTTGCCAAGCCGCACCGGCGTCATACACATCCATTGTAAACACAGAGGCAACGGAGGCAGTTGAGGCAAGCAATGGACGCGTCATTACGTGATCAAACATGGCAGCGCCCACGGGATCGCCGCAAAAATGGTCAATACGCACGATTGGTTTACCGTTTGTGTCAAGTTGTGGGTGACATTCAAGGTGTCATTCCCGATCACTAATGATCATGGTTTCCTGGACGACATTCAGAGTTTTAGGCGGCCTACACAATGTCTTTCATTAGCGATACCAGCTGCGTAGGAAACATATCCAGCTTCTACATTTTCGCTTCATCACCTCCAATATCCGCCCTGTCATTAAACGCGTACCGAAGCGTGTGCATGAAAATATGAAAAAGACGCCTGCGCATGATATCTCGCGTAACATCCAAGAATAGAGGCATGAAGGAAGGGGACACCATCCGACTGGTCAGATGCCTGGTGGTGAGCAGAATCCCATACAGCCTGCCCTACTACCATCTCGCACAATCCGAGACGAAACAGGCCGATCGACACGCTCTTGAGGTTGGCTTTCAAGACCGCTCTCCGCCTGCCGATGAGTACATCGACTGAGAAATTATTGGCGCTGGGGTTACACAACACCCTCAGCGAACTAACAGAAGCCCTTCATGTGTCACAACAACAGAGACTTGCGCGGACTCACACGGGCTGGCAGGTCCTACGAACCTTGGGCTTCAAAGCCACAACACTACGAACCCAAGAAACCTGCACGATACCTCGTCACGTCCAGGACAGGTATCACATTGCCCCAATACCACGCAACATGGACCCTAACCTACACTCCGGCAGGAGGAGTAGATAGCCCAGCACATAGAGAAAACATTGAGGTTCCACACCACGGCCCATTTTACCGACGCCGCTATGCACGGGATGAAGAATAAGGGCGCAGTGGCAGTGGTCTGCGAACGCCGAGGCCACGTCACCTCCGGTGCATCGACCCGCCCCCGCACGATCACGGAAGCCGAAGAGCTGGCCATCGCGTTAGCCATCCGCGAAGGCCAACACGCAAACAAACCACTGACGATCCTCACGGATTCCCAGCAGGCCTGCCGCAACTTCCTACAGGGAAGTCCTAGCGGCACAAGTCCTAGCCCAAATACCCAAGGAGGACACTGACGACATCACCACCCAAACCATCATCTGGATACCGGGCTACGCTGCCATTACGGGTAACCTGTATGCCAACAGAGCAGCTCGAGAATTTGTAGTACATAACCGAGCACTCATCACGCCGACTGTATACATGACCCTGACCCAGTTGACCCCGAGTATTCAGCAATCCTGGACTACCACAGAGGGAGTCGCTTGCGATATCCCCCACCCCATTGAAAACTAAAGACGAAGGATGCCGCTGCCTGGCGTAGGCTCCAGACAGGCACTTACACGAACCTACACATATTACATCGCATGCACCCCACAGCCTACAGGGACGAATGCCCGTGGTGCGGGGCCACACCAACCCTATACCACATTACGTGGGAGTGCACGCTACACATCATATATAGAACACCACGACACGAACACCACGAGGGAGCAATGGGAGGCACTGCTGTCCAGCTCGTCCCTCGACGACCAGCTCAAGCTGATCTAGAGAGAAGAGAAGATGGCAAGAGCTAGCAGAGCCCTGGACTAGGGGTACCGACCATTAGCGATGCCTCTTCGGGGCAGGACAAAGCTCTATCTTTCTAATAAAGTTTATCTGTCGATCCATGCCTGTTGCAGGCGTGGCATGTGCTAGAGGCAACAACAGCAACAACAGCAACAACAAGCCATGCACGGCTGGCCAGCAGTGAGGATGCATGACACTCGAAAGGGTTTTCATTCTATCTGCATCGCTCGGCAAGAAAGCCACAGCTGCCGGGAGTATACGGTGCAGGGCAAAGCGCAGGCAAGGCACGATAACGGGGGGCTACCGAAGGATGCAGCCGTGCGGTTTACGCCAGACCGCGCAGTTCCCCAGCTGCTGCCAACTTTTTATCGTACGTACTTGCAGTGCCTTCTTCTTCTTTTTTGCCCGTTACAGTTCATTCGGCTTTGCGTAATGAGCGTCTGATCTGCACTTGAACTGGTTCTGTTTTTTTTTTTCGTTTTTTTTTCGTTTTAGTGTTTTTTAAGCCTCGCAGATTGAAATCAATGTGGCTTCGTAGTCTGCTGGTAAATGCGGTGTCACAATTAGATCTCCCTAATATATTTGGAATGACTGCTCAGGAAGGAAGGGGGGGGGGGGAGGGGGGTGACTCAAGAGGCACGAGTAATGAAGAAATAGAGAGAAAGCTGTGTTCTGTTTTTGTCGGGATATGTCGTCATCCGCTGCTGCTTAGTGTAGCATATTGTCTCCGCTCGCCAAGAAAATAAAGCATTAATAAATACAAGAAAAATGCGCAGGGATGCATTCCCGTAAAGAGTACTGTCTGAGCCTACAGGTTTAAGCATTTTTTATCATATGACTTATATGGCAACCGTAAAAAGTTTAGCGTAAACACTAGCTCTATAACTTCATGGAGCTTGCCTTGAGGAAAATTCTGAGCATCTTTTCTGGTGTTTTTTTCTTTTTTCAAACAACCGTGTACTTCGGTGCGTTCCCCCGCGTCATTATAAAATATATCAGTGATTATATGGTAAAAAAAGGTAAACAGAAAGGTAAATGTCCGAGAGAAGATGTTAAATGGTTGGTGGGAGCATATGGAGTACACGAACATAAAGGTGGTTGAGCGTGTTCTTTCTCACTTCTCGGTTTTATGGCATTCTAATAAAATTAGTTTAGCCATTCAAAAGTTCGTATTCGGACTACTTGAAGAGCGCTTTGCCTGTTTATATACTCGTAGTTTTCGCTACGTTAATACTACGTTCTGTCGAAGGACAAAAGTTAACAAGTTTGTTTCATTTGTGCACTTGTGATCCACAGACATTGAAGGGGTTATTAACTGAATATAATAATAATAATAATAATAATAATAATAATAATAATAATAATAATAATAATAATAATAATAATAATCAATCGATCAATTCTCAATCAATCATGCTTACTTAATGTTCCCAGGAACAACCCTAAGGTCTGAGTGCAGGCGCACGCATACATTAAAAATCAAAACCAAAAAACTGCAGGGGAATATATAACTTTAAAAAAATAAACAATGAATAAAAAGAAGAATTGTGAAAATAAGAGTGTACCTGCCACAAAGTGCAAAGTAATACAAAAGAAAAAGGCGGAGAAAGGCAGTTGAACAATGCGTGAAACTATGACACAACAAGGCAAAGCTCGGAAAAGAACGACGACAGTGAATTCTGAAAAATATCAAGATCATGAAAATAAGCGTTATAAGTACTCTGTATTCTGTGGACGGTTGAGTGTTGGTGATGGAAAGGTTTATGTTCTCTGGTGATCTTGCGCGGAATACGAAATATGATACAACCGAGGAGTTCGGGACAGGTGAGGGGGCCGTGAAGGAGTTCCGAGAATAAAAGCGTTTTTCCGAGCAGGAAAGAAGCCCGCGAATAGACGCAATATTGGAGCGCGACTTGCCGCTCGAGGCACTTTGCGTGTATTCGCGGGCTTCTTTCACGCTCGGAAAAACACTTTTATGTAGCCTGTATTGAGCAAGAGAAAGCTGCATCGGGATTTTTCATGTTGCTGTACAATTTTCTTATTGACACTTTTCATCCAATTATAATATTTGAGAAGCTGATTAATGAATTAAGACTAAATATGTAATTAGGTGGAATGCGAAAAAGTAATCTGAGTATCTCCAAGCGACGGCAAACAACATTACCTTGCTTCTGTCCAGCTACGTGGCATTTGCTTATTTTAAAATTTGGCGCATGATAGTTGGGACAGCCTGTATATGCGCATTTCAAAAGCGAGTGATTTACGGTGCGCCGCAGGTCACACCGCTTACTGCTGCTGCTATTCACCGCCGGTTCCAGCTGCGCTGCTTTGTTTTCCCGCAGATGCACTGAACATATTATATTCTCAACTACTTGCATCCTGGAAGCTCAAAATAGGTATGTATATGCACTGAAATCTGGTTCTGGCTGCTCACCAGCCTCAAGCGGTGACATAAATGTTCGGTCCATTTTTGTACGGAACTTTGCGTCCTTCTACAGATCTCTTGGCAACAAGCGCGATGGCAAAATGATCGTTTGCATTCGTTGTAATTCGGCAGCACGCCTCTCTTGAGAGAGACGTGCACCTTACGTTTTGAATTGCAGACAGTCTCAAGTCTAGATAAGGAGGAATATCGTCTACTGCGCAGCAGGCAGTTGCAGAACGTTTGTCTAAACCATTATTACATTCTGTTTCTTTCTGGTTAGCAACCATGTTGGTCCGTCGGGCCGTCGCCCGTAAGCGACGTGAAGTTCCATAATCGCCCATGGCCTCTGTGAAGTGTGCTGGGCGACGGTTATCGCATTGTGAGCTGATGGGACGTATGAAACTAGGTCACTTTTTTTCTCACTTTATTATAGCTTGATTCAACGTTGGAGTCATGGCTGGACTAGGAAGAACCAATCTGATGAAGAGGGGCAGGCAGGGCCGACGTGCTTTTCGTGCAAGAAACAATATGGAAACGAGGGAGAGAGAGAGATGGCGCAAGGAAAGGCAGATATCAGTGCTAGTTCCTGTCGTCTATCGTGCACGAGAGGTGGGAGTATGGGATATTAAAAAAACAAGAGAGAAAGTGGAGAAGCAGAAGGATTGTAAAATGTGTATTCAATCAAGGGGTAACTCCTCCTACAAATAGCTCGAGACCTTGTAGCGGGGTAACAATCGGCCCCAGCGCCGCAGAGAAAGAAGAGCGCGCCGCGTGAGCGCATGCACGCGGAGAGAGCACGCTATAGCGTCTGGAATTGGCATTTTCTCTAAAGTCCGACCATGGTCACGTTCTAACGGCACTAAACTACTCCACACACTCAAACATCAAAATCTCGGCCTCAATGCGCACCCATTGCACGAACACAGCTGAAGCAACTGCAATAGCTCTAGCAATTAGACAAGCAGACGCATGCGGGAACTCGATAGCGGTCCTGACAGACCCGCAAGCAGCGTGCCGGATGTTTATAAACGGACGTCTACCGCGCATAACCCTCAAGCTACTAGGCTAAACACTACGTGCATCACACAGCATTACATGGTGCCCGGGACACTCGGGAGTCCCAGGAAACGAACGGGCGAACGCACTAGCTCGCGGACTAGCGAACCGAGCATACGACGCCCCAAGTAAAATACCAAATACCCCGCACGACATCCTGGAGCACCAGCGTCGCGAACGACAAAACTACGCGTTTCAGCATCCGCAGCTCGGAATAGGAGACGCTCGGAAGTACAGAAAGATCCCGACTCACACCTTTCCGCACTTGGGACTGTGGCATGCAATGTGGCCAACCGTACATGCCGGTCAATGTCCCTGGTGCGGGGGGCAGCCATCTGAATGTAGGTCACCGAACATTAACTCGCCCCTGACCTCACTCTGGGAGCCTTGGGCGGCCATCCTCGCTCGAGCTGACTTTCAGATTCAGAAGGGTCTTGCTGAGCGTATATGGCAACGGCCACTGGAGCCCTGGACCCACCCTTCCCGCTCCCTTACCTTTTCTATTTATTCAATAAAGCTTTTCATTAATTCATTCTCTACATACCGGTATATTTAGCTGAGTTTCTGGCGGTTATATTGGCCCTACGAAAAGTGAACTCACCAATCTTGAAAGTTGCTATAGTAACGAATTCTTTATCTTTATGTTCAGCTCTTACTGCAAATAATGGCTCACATATTTCACGTGCACTACATCGTTTAATACCCTCTCACTTAACACTAATTAAATTGCTATGGTTGCCTGATCCCAAGGGATTAGTTATGAATGAATCAGCAACAGCTTGGCGAGAGTGGTCCTTAGTGGTCCAATTCTCTCGATACTTCCTGCGTCAGCTTTCATAACGTACTGCTGCTAGGTTCAGGAGACGTACAGTCATTCACGAATCTTGAAACCTATCATTGGAAATGTAACTGATTACCGACATATCCTATTTCCATGGAGTAGAAACTTCTGCCGTACTAGAAAAGTTGAAGCCCTCTTTACCAAATTTCGATGCCGAATAGCTAGATTAAACCATTATCTACATCGACCTGGTCTGGCGCACTCCTATTTGTGCCAATATTGTAGGGAGGATGAAACAATAGAAAACCTCTTCTTGCTATGCCGCCATTTTTTATCATAACAAAACATACTTTAGAAGGACAATTTCATGGTGCTGGATTGAATCTAGCTATTCCTGATATTCTATCTTCGGGCGCCTCTCTCTAGGACATTATCCTAGGGATGTTGGTGCAGCTGTTGTGAGGTTTGTAATCGAATCAGAATGATTTTCTTCTTAAATTCTTAAATATTTTTATGAGTTAATGTGCTTCTCTTTATCTTTTCAAAATATCCCATTATTGTTTCTTTTTAGAGTCAAATTATTTTCCCAACTTACCCAATTCTTGGCCAATACCCTATAGTGGGTATGAGCCACTCGCAGAGGAAAACCAACCAACCAACCAACCCGTCACAACCACTCAGGTCAACAAGAACAACGACGACGACGACAACAACCCGTCGAGCGGTCGCACCTGCCGCTCTCCGGTATACCGGTATATATATATATATATATATATATATATATATATAGCGGTGTACACATGTCACGACACACGTGATGGCGGAACTTATCGCCAAGCACACTCGTTGAACATCACTCTTTCCTTTTCCTCTCTTTCCCTTAACACGAGTTGAATATTCTGCCGTAGTTTATTGCACAATTAAGTCGAATTAATGAAATGTAGACTTCCGAGTGTCCATTATTCTTAGATAAATATTTCAAGCGTATGCGAATGCTGCAGAATTTTGTAACATTTGTAAGAAGGATGCGAAAAAGAAAACAGAACGCAGGCAATGTAATGTTCTCAGTGTATTTTTAAAATGTTATTTTCACACGTTAAGCGGCCGATTCCTAGTGATCAAAGCCTTGTATACGCTTTGCTAGCACAAGGTGGGTTCCCTGCGAACTTACGTGAAAGTACGATCATATATTCTAATCTGACGAGAGAAAAAAAAAAGCTACGTTGCCTACGCTGTACATGCACAGTGCTTAATACCCTACGTGATAAGACAATGGTATACCAGAGTCCAAATTAACTCATATTGCGAAACAAGGATGCCTAAATTTACACCATCATAATGAAGCCGAATAAAGCGATAATAATGGCATGTTTCATATCACAATATGATTGCACATGAGCGTTACCCTTGCAGGTCACCAATTTCTGTTTAATGAAAAAAACTTCGAATTACTATATATTATGGTATTTTTGAAAGCTAGTTGTCCAATGTATTTACATTTACATTCGGGCCACGTTTGTTGTCTTGAGTTCCTTCTCTGTACATCGCAATGATATGGATAAAATGATTAGCGGTGGGTACGGGAGTGTTCACCTATGCCTTTGCTATGTATTGTCGCGCAGTTTATTGTCACAGTTAGTGTGGAAAGCTTTTGTCAGCGCCAGCTGAAAAAAATTCAGAGCCATTCCACTCTGTGAAGGCGGATGACTAGCGGAGCAGTATGTGAGGTCTTTACACAACCGATGACGCGTCGTGGGCACACTGATGTTTGTGTAACATTGAATGCCAAACCTTTCCAAGAGAAACGCCACGAACCAGTTTCCGTCTGGCCGAGACACGTCTATGTTGAAATCCCCCACAATTACGACGGGAGTGGAGTCGGTAGGGGCGAGCCAACCAAAGGTGCATATACGCTTGGCATTTGCGGCACAATCTTCGTCCGTATTACGTGCTATTAGATCTCCTGTTGGCTGCCGGGTTCCATCTCACCACTGCCATCCAGTTATTAGGAGTGCGGGAGTTGGCCGACGTTGACGAGGATTTTGAGAACTGAAGGTTTATTTACATTATGTACAGGAGTTGAATACGCAAAATAACAGTAAAAGAGTCATCATTATGACCGGCAGCAAATCGGACGCTGCGGCCCGCGGCAAGAAGAACGTCTCTCTTCTTGATCTATCTCTGGCTTATACCCCTCCAGTCTGTCATTTACAGCCAATCGTCGAGTCCGTTCATGTGTCGTCATTTTTCTCCAATCGTAGGGCCCATGCAAGTGGCGTCATGATCGACCAATGGGGACGCTCCAAGGGCTCTACTCTCTGATGGCTGCCTTCGTCCGGCGTTTCCTCCTCGCCTGGTAGGCGCTCAGCTGGCTGTTCTGGGACGGGTTGTCTTGAACGACCTTCCAGAGCTGTTAAACAGCTTTGCTCGGGACGAGGGTCAACTACTTCGAACCGTGCCGGCCTCTCGTTGTACTTTCGGGAAGCGTCACGCAGGGGGGGAGGGGGCACGCGCGGGACACGAGGGTGGGATTGCCAACCTGTTTGACGAGCCCGATATCCTGGTCGACGCGCCCCTGCGCGCCATGACTGACAGGCGACGGCGAGTGCTTGTCATCTAAGAACTTCACCGATGCTAGGAAAAGGGTCCGTATCTAACAGTGCCGACCGCCGTTGCCGCGCACATTCCCGCTTCTGTTCACGACGGTGTCCCGGGTGTCCTTCGTAGGCGCGCTGTTCTTCCGCAATCCTCACCGACGCGGCCTACCTATTGCATGGGTGCAAGGGAACTGAGATAAGGTTACGTGGTTTGCCCGTGATGTCAAACCGCAATCGATACTAAACAGTGTCTATTTCAGTTTTACTTTTTATTACAATATTTTTTCTTATCACAATACGTTTTGACACTTCTCGCGATTAAACGCAGCTGGGGCATACCCGGCGGCGACTTTACAATTGCTAGTAGGTACAGCGGGGGCGTGGCATTGCGCGTCACGTGACTTCCGCTTAACACGTGTTGTCACGGCGATCATGGAGCTCCTAGGTGCCTAGGGACATAATCGCTTAGGGAGTTTTCAGGCACTGGTCTGCGCGGCCTCGCGTCGACTGATAGTTACTGAGCGTGGCTCTCTGCTCCGGGACCGGGCGCAGCGACCTTGCCGAGCGCAGCTCCTACGTGCGTAGGGAGCGAATCGTTAAGGGCGCGTTGAGTGTCTGGCGGTGTCTGGCACACGCCGGCCGCGCTTTATTATTGTAGCGTTTGTTCTAGTGGCGAAACTCCTTGCAGTAGTGGTGGTGTGGCATGACGGCTTTTGATCTCGGCGAACTGTGGTGGTGTAAACAAGCGGATACTGCTCGCGTTTGTGCCCCGGTGCCGCGGCGGAAGCCGTGGTGGCGGGCGCCGACCCGAAGCGGCGGTCGTTGGGGTCTTGCGGAGCACAGCGTAGCACCACCCCAAATAAAAAAATGCTGCTCCAGTCATGTAGGCTGCTCCCTCCCTGATAGTGAGATTATATTTGAATTATCAAAACAGTGATCCGTTTATTTAGGAATACCATCGTTTCTCCCTCGCAGGCGCGAGGACAAGCGGGTCCTCGCGCCTACGCTGCGCTCCACAACACCCCAACGACCGCCGCTTCGCGTCGGCGCCCGGCACCGCGGATTCCGCCGCGGCACCGGGGAACAAACGCGAGCAGTATCCGCTTGCGCAAGAGCGGACGCAATTTCCTCTCTTGCACCCGCTTATCCTCGCACCTGCGGACAAACGACTGGCGGTCCCTTCAAAGACCGGCCGTCTCGTGCCAGACCAGTGCCTCAAAGTCTCTAAGCGATTATGTCCTTAGGCACCTAGGAGCTCCACGATTGCTATGACAATACGTGTTAAGTGGAAGTCACGTGACCCGCAGTGCCACACCCCCGCTGTACCTACTAGCAATTGTAAAGTCGCCGGCGGCGATACGCTTTTATCGCCGCTTTTACCACTGGGATTGGCCAGTCATGAGCTCTGGGGTGGCGGCCATCTTTTTTGCCTACGCACACAAACCGCCAGAAGCTAGCGTGAGAGCTCCGCTGTAAAACACAACTGATGCGCCAGCTGACAAAGAAGGATATGATGTTCGAGTGGAGTTGAAATCATGCTAGGGAATGGAATGAGCCGTGGAAGCGCCTCAGCATGCAGTGCGTGTTGGCCATTTCCGCCCCCAGAAGAGACACCAAAATAACCTAGGAATCTCCCAAAATGGCATAGGGTCAGTTCTTTTCCAGCGGTCCGGGGAATCATGGAAGCCTGTTACTCACGCTTCCCTGATACTGATAGAGACCCAGAAAAGTTACTCGCCGATTGAAAAAAAGAGCGATGGCGGTGGTATTTGGATGCGAAAAATTTCATCATTTCGTGTACGGACGGAAAATATTTCTCGAAACCGATCACCGTCCACTGATAGCAATCTCGCACAAAGTCATTGGTGAAATGCCGCCGCGACTGCAGCGCTTCTTCCTTCGGCTGCTCAAATACGATTTCAAACAACAGTTTATTCCAGGTGAACAAGTGGTGCTGGCGCACATGCTGTCACGGGCTCCAGTCAGCAGACATCATACAGACGAAATCACGACGTGGAAGTCAATGCCGGAAGGGTCGTTTCATCACTCGTAAGCGAAGCGAATCAAGCACGATTATCGCAAGAAACGATCAATGACAGTTATTTGAAGTACGTCATCGAATCCATAAGGAACAACAAGCAGATATGTGAACAGTTTAGGCCCTTCTCAAGGAGCTGACTGTGGTAATCGACGTGTTGTAAAATGTTTCAAGGCCGTAATGACAACAACTATGCTCTCAGAGACACTACGCAGAATACATGACGGGTACATGGGGCTCAACAAGTGCAAATCACGAGTACGACTGGTCGTGTTTTGGATAGGTACGAACGCGACATCAACAATATCGGGGGGAAATGCGCAGTTTGTAAATTACGCCTATAAACGAAAAAAGAAAAAAAAAGCTGTGGAGGCGGATATAATTCTGTCACAAAAGAGCGCGTAATCCAAGCGCGCGCCGCGTGTCACGCAAGCCAGTGAAAGAATACACCGGCCCCGCGGCAACTTCAACAGAGGGGGAGAGCGCATACGCCTCAAACAGCAACGCGAACAACGGCGCCTAGACGTCTAGAAGAGCATCGACGAAGCGACGTTAACCGGAGAGAGAGAGAGAGCACGCGCGCGCGCCGAAACACCTTCTCACCCGGCGAGGCGAGAGAGATTGCTACAGCGTGAGCGTGCGCCAACGGGATCAGTCATCACCCCCCCCCCCCCCCTCGACAACGCTTCGACGGCGGCGGTCGAAGGTACGAGAAAAGACTCGAAGATTCCCAGGCTCTGGCCATGCTACGGGATCACGACTCCGATAAGAACGCTCGAGAACGCCTGTGGAAACTATGAAACCGCTGTGCGAGAATCATGAGGGGAGTTCAGTCCGCACCGGTGAAGTGATGTAACGTGAAGACCGAGCGTCTGCGGAAGAAGGGGATTCCCCAGCAAGCTAGTCGACGAGTTCATCGAGCGTCTGCATTTCCGGAAGAAGTTCCTTCTTCGAGATTTGCCCCGAGCTACGCCGAGATCGTCTGACAATACCAACACGGGTGAATACGATTGGACACTTAGTGTTCCTATTCATTTTGTACTTTACGTGTTGGACTCTTAGGCCCGTATTCACAAACGAAACTTACCCTTAACTTACGGCTTAAGTACCCGGTCGATGCTTAACGCGTTTCATAGACAAATCTTGTACTTAAGGTAAACTTTAATCGACACTTAAGTGCCGGAAAGTAAAGTACAGCGATTGCGAACCTTAAGTGCGACTTTCGCTACTCTCGTCTAGCAAGCAAGATGGCGGACTGCTACGGCAGCCTCACCGATTTTGCCGATTTCGCCGGACGTGTGCACGACATTACGGATGATGAGGCATACCAATACGCGCTGCCATACGGCCACGGCTTAGGGATCGACAGAATCCCATGGAAGTATTTAATGACGCGGGATTCTCGTGGCGGTACCGCTTTTCCAAGCAAGCGGTGCTACGGCTGTTAGAAATGCATGCTGCCACTCGCCCCAAAAGACAACGAACGCGGTCACCCCGTGCTGCCGCTGCTCCAGCTTCTGATCGCGCTGGGATTCTACGGCGCAGGAACCTTTCACATTGTCACCGGGGACCTCGTTAATGTTATTGAATCAATTAATTAATAATTGATTAATTCGCCTTGGCACTCGTTGGCCACATCTGGCCCTTGCGCCAATGAACCACATTAATCAATCAATGTTTAATTAATTTAATTAGTTTAATTAATGCGTGAAACGAGCTCCAGGGCACGGCGCGTTCTTCTTCGGAAAATTTGTCCGCGCGGGTTGAAAACACACAATACACACACACTCTCTACGCACAAAAACAGCATGTTTTCAGCAAAAAAAAAAAAAAAAAAGGTCGGGACGGCGACAAACCGCAGTGGCTGCGATTTGGCTGCGAGAACTAATGTGAACTTGTGGCCAAAAGAGCTTGAGTAAAGCGCTTAAACCAAATAGTTCTTTGTATTTTACTCAGCAGAATGCGCGTGCAAGCACTGCAACATTTATATTCGCAGTAATCTGCTGCAAAAAAAAAATTTGTTTACGATTGAACCAATCGTACACGTAAATTATTTACGTACCCTCGACACCAGATGACATATTTGACCCGAAAAGTTGCTTTCGAAAGTGATACTTAAGTGTCGTTCTTGAAGTGTTCTCCGAAAACTTTCCTAACCCTTGTACCTTTCCCGCACTTATTGACGCCCTACTTAAGTTCCGTTTGTGAATACGGGCCTTAGTGCTTGTCGTTAATTATTTTCCTGTGTTTTGTGAATACCCATCTGATTTGTATTGTGTTGTGTCTAGCCTAAGGGTGCAAGTGTGTGTGTAACTGCCTCGTGTGAAGAATATATTTTGATGTGTTTCGACAACTCTGGGCTCTGACTCGGTCTTTGGACAGCAACCGGCGTTCGCTGGCGCACCAGAGCGCCCATTCTTAATTGTCCTTGCTTTCGTAGGATTATTTTCGGTAGCTGATAAGTCGGCTTTGGAATTTGGTCCGGCGTTTGCGCCTCGTTCACGGGGTCTGTGACAATATTTCTGGCGTCCGCGACAAGGACCTGTCTGGTGCAAATTGTTTGTCCATAGTAGGGAGAAAGAGCCTAGGGTCGTTTACATTGCCATTGTAAACGACTTTGAGTGTTGCACCACGTTTTGCTAACTTGTGTGCAGAGAGCAGTTTGATAGTTGAAATCTAGGCAGATATTTTTGCACGCGGCTAGTTTTTGAAGGACATTATGGATCTCGAGAAATTAGTTGCCCTTGGTGAGAAGATGAGTCTTTCCGGAGCTGAACTACGGAAGTCGGTTAGTCAGAAGGAAAAAGAAGCTGTAGAAAGAGAAAAGCTACCGGCCGAAAGAGCCAAAGAAGAAAGAGGCGCAGGAGCGAAAAGAAGAACGAGTGGCAGTGGAGCGAAAAGAAGAAAGAGAAGCCAAGGAGCGACAGATAAAAGAAGAAAGAGAGGCGATGGAGCGAAAAGAAGAAAGAGAGGCGAAGGAAGGAGAAAGACAAAGACAGCACGAGTTAGAACTCGAACAACTTCGTTTTCAGCAGCGTACAGACGCTCCCGCTCTGGCTAGAGTCGATAGCACTGAAAGGGAGGACACTAGCTTCCGTCTGAACCCAAGCAAGCTGCTTGTGGCATTCGATGAAAGAAAAGATGATCTGGATGGTTACTTGCACAGATTTGAGACAGTTGCTAAAAGCCAGAATTGGCCAGAGGATCAATGGGCCACTGCTTTGAGCACGTGTTTGAGTGTAGAAGCACTTAGTGTGTAGAGTGTAGAAGCACTTAGGGACTACACATCGGTAGGCTGACGCCAACCGATGCCTCTAATTATGGAAGGGTGAAAGCCGCTCTACTAAAGAGATTTAGGTTCACCGTAGAAGGATTCCGAGATAAGTTTAGGACCGGAAAGCCTGCCGATGGCGGGACTGCCACGCAATTTGCCACGCGGCTCAGCCACTATTTTGATAGGTGGACCGAACTTTCAGAGACTGCACAGGAGTACGGTGCGCTTAGAGAGCTCCTGATCAAGGAGCAATTCCTCATCAGTTGCCACCCGAGCCTGTCACTCTATCTGAAAGGAAGGAAAGCTAAATCGCTTCAAGATATGTTGGAATTGGCAGACCAATGTTTGGAAGCACAGGGAGGCACCAATCTCTCCAAGATAAAAAAAGAGGAGCCAGGGGACGCAAAGAAACCGACATCCGACGAAAGGAGAAACCCTCCGAAGCCTGCTCCGATGTGTTATCTCTGTAACCGACTGGTCTACCATGCTAGCAATTGTCGGATCAATTTTACGCGCCCCAATAATATCAAATGTCCTAAATGTGGGCGAACGGGGCACAAAGCTGATACATGCCGCAAAGGAGTGAAGGAAATTCCTCAAGCATCCTGTGTGTATGCCCCGCCAAAACACCAAGAAGACGTAAACGACGACTTTGTAGAACTCCGAGACGTAAAGAGAATTCCAGTCGTTAATGCGGTGATGACACAACGCCCAGAATTTCCTGTAAAAGGAATGCCTGCACTTGTCGGAAGAATGGCGGACAAACCAATCACGGTGTTACGAGATACCGGCACCAGCACAGTGATCGTACGGAGGGACTTGGTCAAAGACAGTGAGCTCACGGGCGAAACCAGCTTAGTTTACTTGATCGATGGTACGGCTAGGAAACTTGCCGAAGCGAAGATTGAGGTCGAGACCCCCTATTACAGTGGGAATGTCACTGCGCTTTGCATGGACAGCCCACTGTATGACTTAATCATAGGTAACGTCGAGGGAGTTTGAGCACCAGACGACCCGAAACCTTTGAACGAATCACCGAAGATCAAACCATCGACGATTGAAGAGCCACGCGGAAAGCCATCAGCAGCTGGCGAGAACACCGCGGCAGCTGTCACCCGAGCTCAAGCAAAGGCTCAGACGAGGCCTTTCCAGCCCCTTCCCACACCCAATTCCGAAAATAAACCGACCGGGACTCATAACCACGCGAAACACCACGATCGAAAAACCAAGGATAGGAAATTTAAATTTAAGAACCGTTGACGATTATCTGTGGTGCAAATTGTTTTGATTGAGTGCACCGAGTGTTTATTTATGCATCATGGACATAGTGTTTGTTTGTGTTCTGTAAACTACCCTGCCATAGTTTTATATTCTTTTTGCACATGTTATATTTCAAATGTTTGCCTTGTCATGCCAGATATGTTTTCGTATAGTACAAGTGTAACAGTAACACGAGCGATGTGTTATTGTGTAATCCAAGTAAACCTGTGTGACTTGTGTTTGTACTCGATGTATCGCAAGTGACATGTGAATTGTGGTGGACTGATTTATTGACTTACGGACTCGTGCGTAGTGGACTCTTGTGCTCGCTTCTTTTGTGTTTCCTTGAGTATTATTGCATAATATTCTTAAAGTGGAGGCCAGTGTCACAAAAGAGCGCGTAATCCAAGCGTGCGCCACGTGTCACGCAAGCCAGCGAAAGAACACGCCGGCCCCGCGGCAACTTCAACAAAGGGGGAGAGCGCATACACCTCAAACAGCAACGCGAACAACGGCGCCTAGACGTCTAGAAGAGCATCGACGAAGCGACGTTAACCGGAGAGGGAGAGAGAGAGCACACGCGCGTGCCGAGACACCTTCTCACCCGGCGAGTCAAGAGAGATTGCTACAGCATGAGCGTGCGCCAACGGGATGAGTCATCAACCCCCCCCCCCCCCCCTCGGCAACGCTTCGACGGCGGCGGTCGAAGGGACGAGAAAAGACGCGAAGATTCCCAGGCTTTGGTCATGCTACGGGATCACGACTCCGATAAGAAAGTTCGAGAACGCCTGTGGAAGCTATATAACCGCTGTGCGAGAATCATGAGGGGAGTTCAGTCCGCACCGGTGAAGTGATGTAACGTGAAGACCGAGCGTCTGCAGTTCCTTCTTCGAGATTTGCCCCGAGCTACGCCGAGATCGTCTGACAAGACCAACACGGGTGAATACGATTGGACACTTAGTGTTTCTATTCATTTTGTACTTTACGTGTTGGACTCTTAGTGCTTGTCGTTAATTATTTTCCTGTGTTTTGTGAATACCCATCTGATTTGTATTGTGTTGTGTATAGCCTAAGTACGGTGGCTAGAAGGGGGAGGTGGGAGCAACGCAGCCGTCGGAGAGCGCGGCGCGTGTTGCAGTGATTCATGATGCCGAGCGGTGGCGCGCGCGTCGACACTAAGATGCCTCCGCTATAGTTTGGCTGCTGCCGGACCTAGCGAGTGCGCTCGGTTTGCATGATTCTGGTCGGTTCTTTTAGCTCCAAGGCTCATTTCTGTTTTCATTCACGCTGTGCAGTTGTACCTCCTTGTGGTGACAATAGTTTTACACGTTGCGATGCCGTAAGAAGCCATGGCAAGTCGCATGAAACGACAGACGCACTCTTTTGCGCCGGGCTGCACAACAGGCTATGTTTCTGCTAGAAAAGCAGAAGAAAAAAAAAACATCCCTTTTCTCGGTGCCTGATGACGATGAGGCACTTAAAGCATGGCAGCAGACCGGGCTCCGTGCATATAAGGCCTTAAACAGGACTTGGAAGATCTCCGAGATGCACTTCGAACCCCAGTTGAATCATCTACAGGGTGTCCCAACTATCATGCAACAAGATTTAAAAATATCCTAATGCCCCGTAGCTGGACAGAACCAAGGCAATGTTGTTTGCCGTCGCTTGTAGATACTCCGATTATTTTTTTGCATTCCGCTTAATTACATAATTAGTCTTAATTAACTTCTCGAATATTACAATTAGATGAAAAGTGTCAATGTGAAAATTGTAGAACAACTTAATGAACTACCGATACAACTTTCTTTTGCTCAATACGTGCTACATAAGTGTTTTTCCGAGCGTGAAAGAAGCCAGCGAATACACGCAAAGTGCCTCGAGCGGCCAGTCGCGCGGCAATTTTGCGTGTATTCGCGGGCTTCTTTCACGCTTGGAAAAACACTTTTATGTAGCACGTATTGAGCTACACAGAAAGCTGTATCGGTAGTTTTTCAAGTTGCTCTACCATTTTCCCATTGACACTTTTCATCTACTTATAATATTTCAGAAGTTGATTAATTAGTGAAGACTAATTATGTAATAAGGCGGAATGCAAAAATAACCTGAGTATCTAGAAGGGACGGCAAACAACATTGCCTTGGTTCTGTACAGCTACGGGGCAACAAGATTTTAAAATCTTGTTGCATCATAGTTGGGACACCCTGTATAATGGATCATATAATCAAGTGCTGTATGTCGTCCTTTTGAGTATTCTTCATGTCCCCGCTGTTCTAGTTCATCAGCGACTAAAATAAGTTTGTTTACTTAACTCCTACGTGGAATGATTTCTAAAGCATAATATATTGGTATTAACCAATTTGACGAGCAGGATGCAGTGCGTCGCAGCTAGTAATATGACCTAAGCAGCTCTTCACTGCGAGTCTCGAAATCGGTGCAGCTTTTTTTTTTTACCCACACCACTAGCATAATCTTCTTCGCATTAGCTGAAATCATTCTGTTTTTCACTCCCGACGATTCGGGAAAGCACGTAGAACGCGTGCGACCGAGACGAGCGAAAAATGTGGTTGATCCCTCTTATATATAGGAATCGGTATAGAACACGAAAGTGAAACGTGTCTTCACAGAAGTAGTGTAATGTTTATTGCACATTGATATATAATGTCTATTGGTGTTTTGTGGCTAAAGTGCCCTTAGGCGTTGATGCACCCACGCTGACGCCTGGTGGCACGTCTCCTCCATCACGACTACCAACGTCGATGACCATGAGCAACCGTCGTGCATATGGAAGCTGCACTACGCTGCACACGCTAGCACAACGCGAAAGACGAAGCACGTAACTGACACACTAATACAACGCGCAAGACAAAGCACGTAACTGAATCGTCACCGAGTCAAATCAGCGCGTACAGCGCGTCGTAATTGCAGCCTCCGCGATCAACTTCAGAAACATTTTCAGAGCTAATTGCGGAGGCCACGCTCCGCTGTGCTGAGTACGGTGAACGCCACCTAGGTGGCGTTGGTAGTGCTTCTTGATGCCAGCGTCCCTTCGAATGCTGGCATCGAGGCGTCGTAGTGCTGAGACCACCGAAGCGTTCACTGTCGGTGCGCGTTAGTGTCATAATGCAGTACTTCTCTTTTCTGCTCGTAGGCGGCGGCACCGCCCCGAGCAAGAGCGCGGGTACACGGAGGAGTGTTAGATATATAAGGCGCGTCTGTGTAGCTCTCTGCAGATGCGTTTGTGGCGCAATGGGTTAAACGCTCGGTGATCTATCGTCGCGGACCGAGAGGTCGTGGGTTCGATTTCCAAATTTTGCACGTTTGTGGAACTTTTTCTTCTGGTTTCTTTCTTTGTATTATGTTCGTGTACATTGTAAGCTGACGTATTTCCGTGACGGAAATACGTCAGTGAAGTCTTGGTGGACCCCGGCATAAAACACTTTCGTGTTAAAA
The DNA here is from genome assembly GCF_013339745.2 of Dermacentor silvarum. Lineage (NCBI taxonomy): Eukaryota > Metazoa > Arthropoda > Arachnida > Ixodida > Ixodidae > Dermacentor > Dermacentor silvarum. Next base: position 182,420,585 of record NC_051154.1, on the reverse strand, counting down.
TATTTGTACCGGCCGTGACGTGCCCGAATCTAATGCATTTTAACACTTAACCGCTCATCAGAGAATAGCTGCTATTCATTTATTGTCTCCGCTACTAACAAGGCACGATATGCATTAGCTTAACGCTAGTTATGTCAAATATTCGACCGCAATTGCGAACAGAAACGCCCGCTTCGAAACCCGCGGCACCAACCGCCGTGCTTCCGCGCCCGGGGAGCGATCTTGCTGTCGACTGCAGCGCCGCCGCCGCTGTCATGATTGCTTGCAACACTCCGCCGCCGCCGTTGCTCTCACCTCCCCCTTCTAGCCACCGTAGCCTAAGTGTGCAAGTGTGTGTGTAACTGCCTTGTATGAAGTATATATTTTGATGTGTTTCGACAACTCTGGGCTCTGACTCGGTCTTTGGACAGCAACCGGCGTTCGCTGGCGCACCAGCGGGCCCATTCTTAATTGTTCTTGCTTTCGGGCGATTATTTCGGAAGCTGATAAGTCGGCTTTGGAATTTGGTCCGGCGTTTGCGCCTCGTTCACTAGGTCTGTGACAAATTCTTGTCATCATGCATAGGAGGTCCCATTTCAGTTTCTAACTACGGGACCTCCCTCTGTATATACTTATGATGTAATTATCCCTGTTTTTGTCTTGAAAAACTGATTGTGATATGGCGAAAGCGCGGTGCCGCGAAAGATGGGCTCTGCGGCGACGACGGCTACGAGATGGCACCTGAGTACAAAGCGCTGCATGAGCGGGGGTCTGACTGCGGCGACTGCTGCGAATCGCTCCCACGCGTCACCGACACGCTGCTTCTCGCGATCTTCCGATTAGCGATCTCCTGCCACACTTCGCTCCGTTCGCAACGTGCCGCACGAGACAAATTGTCCGCGCCAGCCAATATATCGCGAAATGAAAACACCTATAGAGCTGCGGTCAAATTTCGCATTAGGGAGTATCGTAATCGTCGGTGAATTTTTCATCCACTTTGTTTAGGGGCGAACACGTGCCGCCTAAAGCTTGCTGGGCCGCAGAAGCGATACACGACGCAATGACGGTGCAGATTTTTAGTGCATCGCTGACATCAAGTCAATGCGCTGCCGCCGAGGCAAGGTAGATAACGAAGGTGAACAGCTACATGCAGACGAATATCTCATTTCAGTAATCGCCAGCCGTTCGTGCACACACACACACACACACACACACACACACACACACACACACACACACACACACACACACACACACACACACACACACACACACACACACGCACGCACGCACACACGCACGCACGCACGCACACACACACACACACACGCACGCACGCACGCACACACACACACACACACACACACACACACACACACACACACACACACACACACACACACACACACACACACACACACACACACACACATGTTCGCTAACAAACACATTTAGACGCGCCCAAGCTGCACACACGGAAATGCACACATATACACAGACGCGCGTATGCTCGCCCACGCATACACGCACTCGTGCGCACGCAGATTCGAATACGGAGACACAAACACGTGCGCACACGCAAATGCAAGTACACACGTCCCTGCTGCTTCTCAAAAACCTGCTCGTGCAAACAGACTGAATGACACTCACTCTGCAATTACCGTTCCAACTCCAGCGGAAATAAATCGCTTTACAGTTTAAATTTGCCGCTCCTGCAAGTCAATGTGCCCTCTGCCGGGAGGATGCAAAATGACTTGCTCCTGTCGTATGACTTCACAGCCCATCCCTGACCAAAACACTGCTTTAACACACCACCAATTTCCCGACTAAGTGCCATAAATGCATTTGATGTTAGAAGGGACTAACTTCTCGGCGCAGTCAGTTGAAACTTGATACTCGGCCGATATCTTGAAATATATTTTTCTAAAAGTTTTGCCCATTCAGTTACACTTGTGCATTGTCGTGAAGTTCCAAAGAATGGTGAAAGGGCAATGTCCAGAATTCCTGGGTGTCTCACATGTGGGATGGACACTTATTTTATCTGAGAGAGAGTGAGAAAAAGAGAGAAGAACGGAAAGGGGGCAAGGTTTGGTTCAAGTTTTCTAGAGCTTCTATAGTTAGCGTTGACGGAGTCCATGACGTGTGAATTTTGCCATAAGTTCATAATACCATTATTTTAGTTGTCTTTACTTTTCTTATTTTATTTTTGTAGATGACCTTGTCTTTAGAGGTAGCGTGAACGGTGTATCGAGAATGCTGCTGCCACACAGATTCCAGCAACAAGCACTATCACATTTGACAAGTCGCCAAGGCATGCAGTGAGAGTGAGGTCAAGGGTGTGATCGCCTCCGGTTTAAAATTTTATTACATGATGCTAATTAAAGACAAGCACCAAATTGATCAACTGTTCTGATTAATCAGATGCTAATCCGGTCAATACTGCACGGTATATGGAAATCGAAAATCGGGCGAAAATAGATATGAGGGCAACTTCAGTTTGATTACTCTTATAGCGCTGTGAAGGTTGCCCGCCGCGATAGCACAATGCCTATGGCGTCGTTCTGCTAAGCAGAAGATCACGGGTTTGGTTTACGGTCGTCTCTTGTAGTTTAAGGGTAAACATCGATAACGCGGGGGAACACAGAACACGATGGCATGGACACTGCGTTGCGTGCAGTACGTGTTATTGCTGTTTGCTCTGGGAGTATGTACCAGCTAGCTCACCTAGTCACATTATTGCAGTCTCTTACATTCAGGCACCATCAACAAGATTATTATAGAGTGGGCTGGCTGTATGGCGGCCTTTAGCAAGATGGAAAATCATTGCAAGGAATTTCAAGGCGCGCCTCGTTAAGGCGCGCCCCGTTAATTCGGGACTAGCGTCGTGTCAAGTCAGTAATGACGACAGGTTGTTTTTGACAGCTGGGTTTTCTTGTGATGACGTACAAATTTAAGCGAAAGAATGATATGAGGGAGGACGTTGGCAGTCTACTATGCCAGTGTAGTACCATCATGCCTCGTTGAGTAGAGCGAGTAACGTTAGCACCAGTGTCTGTAATGATGCCGTGAACGTTTTCTCGCTTAAGAAATGTCTTAAGAATGTCTTTAAAATGCACTTCGTGCGTTAGGTTATGCTCACTTCATGCATGATATGAAACCAGCGTTACAAGCCATGTGCTCGGTGTTTGACAGGTTACGAGTGGTCGTTGCAAGCTTGATGTTCCGCTGGCTGTGTGCTTATGCTGCGAAGGTAATCTGTTTCTTCCGTTTCCACTGATGTCATGACCAACTGCTCCTGCCAAGACCCCTACCAAAAGAAAGCGTTTTGCTATTTTATTGTCCCTTCAGTTTTCCAGAAGATAATGAAAAATAGTTATTAAAGCAGAGCGGGAGGAGCAGTGAAAATCGTTATTTCACCACCGCTGCGCCTGCGGGCTGCCGTGCCACAGGGGAGCAGCATGTTTTCGGGCCACGTCGCCGTGCTTCCGCTATATGAGACCGAGCGCAGTGCTGGCGTGGCGCGTTCCCGCGGGCGTTCGTCTTCTGAGACCCTCGTCGCCCTCTTCCCGTACACAAACGTGCGGTTCTCCGCGGCAGCGGGAACCTCGCAGCTGTTCGCTCGCCCACGTGACTGATTTAAGGCGGCCCGCGCGGCGTTCGCCGGCATCATCGGCGCTGCTGCCGGCATATGTGCGACGAGCCACGCGCCGAGCGGATGTGCTTCTCCGGATCGGCGTCCCCGTCGCCACCCCGCCACTGCTCCCGCACCGTTCGCCATGTGAATGCGCCGCCTCATGCCACTGTCGCCCCAGCGCCTCCGTTCGGATGATGCCAGGTTGGTGACGTCGACCGCCGCGTCGGCCCTTCACTTTCTCGCCGCTCCTTGCGCGCGCACAACGCGCTCTTTCGTGACTGCTGGCGCAATCAGCTGACGCGATCTTTGCTTCGCCGGCGCTTTCGCGCTCTGTCTTGTGGGCCTCGCTACATGAGCTGGGCTCGTCGAATGTCCGGCTCTTGACGTTAGCCTCTGTCTGGTGTGTTCGTGTCCTTTGGGTAACACCACTGAGCGTTATCCCGAAAAAGTTTATTCTTGTGTGCGATGACTGAGAACCTGTTCTGCTTGTTCTGCGGGCTGTCATTGATTTCTTGCCTTACAGACAAGAGAGCCTCAAAAAAAAAAAAAAAAAAAAAAAAAAAAAAAAAAAAACGCAGGCATAGAAAATTGGTGTCAAGAGCAGTGTGTGACGTGGACACTAGCAGTGCTAGCATACCCCCCCAATTTGTATTGCTACGACCTCACTTATCGCGCTTGAACGCTGGTCTTTCCCGTGGGCATGTAATGCAATAAAAAAAAAGCGACGAATATTTAATTTCTAACGATACACTGGGTCTATTCAGACTGTTTTACGTGAGAATATAAGAATATGCTTCATTAGACGATGTATACATGTACGTTAGGTTCATGCATCCTCACTCATGCGTCCTTCGGCTGCTTGACTTTTGCAAGGGCAGCTTCTTTTGACATTTCCTTCGCCGGGCCCAGACAATCTGGCAGGATGCCCGGGGCTGCTGTTCTCTTTTATGGAAGCCTTTCATGGGGGGAGGGGGGGGGGGGAAGTCACCTTGCGTTTCAGTCGGCCAACACAACTTTCAGCCTTTCGCAGACTGAAAATTTGTATGAAGTATCTTTTGGTAGAAATCATGGACAGGCAGATTTCAAACGAACTTTGGAAGAGCCTCAGTAACTGCTTTATCGCGTCAACATTTCTGAATGACATGCGGTGTCTCCAATTATATATATAGTGTATGCCTATGCGTTCCTTGTGACATCCTTGACGTATTACCTGCAGATTCCGTGACGTAAGCGCGTTTCTATGAGCATTTCGACCGAGCAAAAACAAAGTATGAGGAAATGCTAAATGCAGTAGCTCAGAAAACTTTCTCTGACTTTAGACCTTTCTTTTCTTTTATTGTTTTCTGTGCGTTCGGTTTAAGTGCGCAACTGTGGCACGTAGATGATTTGGTCGTTTTCACTTCGCAAGAGAGCGTCTTTCAATTAGATTTTGCTCTATAACCATCGGTGGTGTGCCAGTCAAGGCAAATCCATTGGGAGGACCACCAAACACAGAGGCACCTGCGTACGCAGAAGCGAACGTTGGCGTGCTACTGGCCTACACAGAGTATATTTCGGGCTTTTAAAATTAGTGAAATTAGTTGCAACGTTGGGGGGCTGGGGTGAGGAGGCTTAACAGAGAATCATTATAGGCTGCTTGTTAACATTGATACGAGTTAAGTGACGGACCAGGAAGTATCCATTCACACCTTAACTGCGTCTAAAACAGCCAGATTGGCTTACTTGACCCAATACCGTAGTTCCATCTGCTAAGGTTTTAAAACATCATTAAAGTTTTTCAGCCGGCGCACATAATGCCACTTGTTGCGTGAATGACGTCCACACTGAATAGTAGTAAAAACGAGTTATAAATAATTTACAATAGCCGCATAGACGGTGCTTGTTAAGTAGCATATTGAAGGCAGTTGGAAAGCACGCGGCGAAGAGCCAAAACTAAGGCCGAAGCTTCCCCGCACCTGCAGTTCCTCCGCGCAGGGCTTGTCGAGACTGCCGGAATGCATACTTTGAGGCACAACTACCTGGTTGATTTTCATTAGTTTTAAACGACCCAATCCATTTAGGTATGGCTAGCGGATTCATGAGCGCACACAATATACGGATTGGATCAATTGTGAAGGTTCGCTCCAAGTTACCTTGTTTAAAAATGAGTAAAACTGCGGATTCTTGTGTTAAATTTGTGTTGTATTTGAGCGTCACCTGCAACGTGGAAGTGTCACGAACCCTACTGAGACTCGATAACCTTAATGTTTATGGTTTGGCAACTCTCAATGGTCGACCAGTGCGAGAAAAAAAACAAGAACACTTATCAAGAACAAGAACTGTTTCGGAACGCTTGAAAATGTACATGATGCCTTCCAGTTCGCCTACGATTGCAGAAAACACTGAAAGTAAGAAGAAAAGAGTCGTGTGTGTATACCTTACAATCACTGTCTGTCGCATCAACTCAAGAAAGTAGGGAGTTGATGCGGTGTCAACGTTGTGTTTACGGCTGACAATATCTGAGGATATATGCGCCGCCGTGCAAAGAAAGAAATACTAGTTGAACCGGAAGAACATATCTGACAGGTGTATGTAAGTACCAACACATTCGTAGAATGCCGAATGGGGGTATTTTATAGATTACTTTCATCCGAGGTCGCTTTTATGTAGGACAACGAGTGCGTTGCATCAATCAGATATTAATTGAGCGCCAACGTTCGTTGACGGGTGAAACGCCGTCTAACCTTTCCTTACATTGTCGCGGTTGCCAGTGTATCCCAAAATTTTCAGACAGTATAGTTCTGTTCAGACATAACAACGACGCGCACCTTAAGGTTGAGACTTGGTATATCATTAATAGCGGTAGCACGTGCGTAAGTCAAGCCTCAATTATCTTGTACAAAGAGAAATTGTCATGCCTGCACATTCGCGAGTGCCCGCATGTGTCCATGACTGACTGGTTGGCGCTGCCTTCCATTGAGCACGCACCGATAAGTTTTGTGTATTCTGTCTTTTCCGCTTATTTGCGACCCTTCAGTTGACAGTCGGCGTTTGTGTTTACTTATTTTATTTATTTATTTATTTATTTATTTATTTACCTTCAAGACCAAATGCATAACAGAGGAGAGTGGGAAAAAATACAAACAAATACAGCCGCAAGATAGAGTGAGTAATAATAACAATTTCAAACAGGCATGTACTTAAGTAATGGTGGTTAGTGCTTCGCGAAAACGTTGGTTATCAATGATTGATACAATGTCAGCAGGAAGGTGGTTCCACTCGATTGCTGTGCGCGGAAGGAAGGACTTTGAAAATGTTTTCGTTTTACAAAATAGCGATGATCAATGCGATAGGACATATATTGCGATGATAGAATAAATGTGTCGTGAAGAAAGGTGTGGTAGTATATGTTATGAAATATATTCAAGCGGCTAGCTTTTCGACGTGCTGCTAGAGACGGAAGGGAAAGGCTGGCTTTGATGCGTCTTATGCTAGCAGTGCGATTGTAGTTGGAGAGAATGAAACAAGTCGAGTTATTCTGAACAAGTTCCAGGGCAGTGATTAATTTTACATGCATAGGATCCCATACAGAAGCAGCGTATTCAAGCTTTGGTCGTATTAAGGTTTTATAAAGTATTAGTTTAACTGAAGAAGGAACGGTGGAAAAGTTGCGACGTAAGTATCCTATAGCATACGGCTAACGTTGTTAATAATGTATTCTGTGTGCACTGTCCAATTTAAATTACATGATATATGAGCACCTAGGTATTTTTAAGATGTTACGAATTTGTCAGATGTTACGTTGTCCTTTTCGCTCCTTCCTGTGTCCGTGTTTGCACGCCTGCCTCACAGTGACAAGTTCCTTAGCTCTTTTGTTTTTATAGGGAAATTATAGACTTGGGGAGTGCCAGTGAATGCAACGTTGGAACTGTACAAGGCACTTTTTCTGGTCCTTTTGCGATACAGTTTGCAGCTATACTGACAAACACTTGCAGGACAAATCTTCGAGCTTTACAGGCTATTCAAGCTCGGTCTCTCAGAGTTTGTCTTAGTTTGCCAAGATGCGCGTCAACAGCGGTGACTATCGCAATCGCCCGGGATCAACCATTACAAACACACATTGTAGCGGAGGTGCTGAGAGTACACAGTTTTCTGCCGTCCTCGACTGAGCTTCCTTTCTCTTAATTGGTATCCATTCTGTAACTCTAATGGTACACCGGTTATCTATCCTACGCATTACATGGCCTGCCCAGCTCCATTTTTCCCGCTTAACGTCAGCTAGAATATCGGCTATCCCCGTTTGTTCTCTGATCCACACCCCTCTTTTCTTGTCTCTTAACGTTAGGCCTAACATTTTTCGTTCCATCGCTTTTTGTGTGGTCCTTAACTTGTTCTTGAGCTTCTTTGTTAACCTCCAAGTTTCTGCCCGATATGTTAGCACCGGTAGAATGCAATCATTGTACACTTTTCTTTTCAGCGACAGTGGTAAGCTCCCAGTCAGGATTTGGCAATGCCTACCGTATGCACTCCAACTCAATTTTATTCTTCTGTAAATTTCTTTCTCATGATCAGGGTCCCCTGTGAGTAATTGACCTAGATAAACTTACTCCTTTACTGACTCTAGAGGCTGACTGGCTATCCTGAATTCTTGTTCCCTTGCCAGGCTATTTAACATTATCTTTCTCTGCTGCATATTAATCTTCAACACAACTCTTACGCTTTCTCGGTTAAGGTCCTTAATTATTTGCTGTAATTCGTCCCCATTGTTTGCTGAATAAGACAATGTCATCTGAAAACCGAAGGTTGCTGAGATATTCGCCGTTGATCCTCACTCCTAAGCCTTCCCAGTCGAAGAGCTTGAATACTTCTTCTAATCATGCAGTGAATAGCATTGAAGAGATTGCGTTTCCTTGCCTGACCCCTTTCTTGATAGGTATCTTTCTACTTTTCTTGTGGAGAACCAAGGTTGCTGTGGAATTCTTGTAGATATTTGCCAAGATATTCACGTATGCCTCCTGTACTCCTTGATTACTGAATGCCTCTATGACTGCTGGTATCTCTACTGAATAAAATGCCTTTTCATAATCTATGAGAGCCATATAGAGAGGTTGATTGTACTCCGCAAATTTCTCGATTGCCTAATTGATGACATGGATATGATCCATCGTAGAATATCTCTTCCTGATTTTATGCTTCGTCCATACTTTACTGCTTCCTCAATCTTTTCCACGTTATAATTTCGGATATCCCTTGCTTTCTTCTTGTTGATCAGTTTCGAAAGTTCAGCGAATTCTATCTGATCTCTCGAGTTTGAGACCTTAATGTTTTGCCGTTTCTTTATTAGGTCCTTTGTTACTTGGGAGAGCTTACCTACTGGTTGCCTTGGTGCCTTACCTCCCACTTCAGTTACTGCTTCTGAGATCAACCTAGCTACGGTTTCATTCATTATCTCTATGTTGTCTTCATCTTCCTGTTCTAAAGCTGCATATTTGTTTGCGAGCATCAGCCTGAATTGGTCTGCTTTTACCCTTACTGCGTCTAGGTTGGCCTGTTTCTTCTTGGCTAATTTTATTCTTTCTCTTTTCAAATTGAGTGAAATCCTAGACCTGATTAACCTATGGTCACTGCAGTTTACCCTACCTAACACTTCGACATTCTACACTATGCTCGGATCGGCAGAGAGTATGAAATCTATTTCATTCCTTGTTTCTCCATTAGGGCTTTTCCAGGTCCACTTCCTGTTGCTGCGCTTCCTGAAGAAGGTATTCATTATTCGGAGCCTATTCCTTTCCGCGAATTCTACCAACATCTCTCCTCTAGTGTTCCTAGAGTCGATGCCGTAGTTGCCAATTGTTTGCTCACCAGCCTGTTTTCCCCCCACTTTTGCATTGAAGTCGCCCATTACTATAGTATACTGAGTTTGCACCTTTCTCATTGCTAATTCAACATCTTCATAAAACTGTTCTATTTCTTCATCATCGTGAGTGAAGGTTGGAGCGTAGGCATGTACTACGTTCATTCTATACCTCCTATTCACCTTTATTACGACGACTGCTACCCTCTTATTAATGCTGTAGAATTCATCAATGTTACCCCCTATGTCCTTATGGACTAGAAATCCTACTCTGAATTCTCTCTTATTTGGAAGACCTCTGTAGTAGAGGACGTGGCCGTTAGTCAGCACTGTATAAGCCTCACTAGTTCTTCTAACCTCACTAAGACGAATAATATCCCAGGCAATACCTGACAATTCTTCAAATAGCCCTGCTAAGCTGGGCTCACTCGATAGGGTGCGGGTGTTGAACGTTGCCAGGTTCAGATATATCAGAGCATATGTTTAGTTACAAGTTGAGTTACTGAAGCGTCTGGAATAATTAGAATTACTTAGAAATTACTGATTACCGCACACCAATGCCGAGGTGCGAGTGCCACTAAGAGACACCTAGTAAGTCAAAGGTTAGGGTCGCCTGCAATTTGTATTACGCCAGCCTTCCATCAGGCTCAGTCCCCCCTCCCTTCCTGGCACTAAGCCATCGATTCCTCCATGGTGTTTGGTTCGAGCTGCAGTGCACGTCACCGTACCAGGAATCGGAAAAAAAAATCTGAGCTGTCATCTCCTGCTTTTAAATAACCATCTCTCCTCCTTTTGCACGAGAAGTACGCCGACCAGGGACATATTTACACCGATGGGTCAACAACTCACCAGTGTTCGTCTGGAGTCGTGCTTTTCCCAGCGAGAGCCACCACCATCAGTTTCAAGACGTGTCACCCAACGACATCGACGGCTGCGGAACTTGCAGCTCTTCGCGCTGCGCTTCGTCTCGTCAGCCAAGAACAACCTCGAAGATGGTCAATATTCGGTGACTCAAAGGCAGCACTGCAGTGATTTTAATCAGCCCTGCGACGCGGACCACACGAACAACTGGTATTCGAGATTGGAGAGCTAATCCATACCTTTGCTGAGCAAGAACACCGCGTGACATTTCAGTGGCTTCCAAGTCACTGCGGCGTCATCGGCAACGATAACGCTGTTTGGTCGGCTATTCAAGGTAGTAAAGTGGAGCCAATACCCTTATCAAGGACAGATGCCGCTAGAAATCTTCGAATGCTCTCATGAGATATCACCTTCTCCATGTGTAACGCCCCAAATTTCAACGAAACCGGCTGCACCACCTGGACAAAAAACTCTGCACCTTCGCATCCCAGCTACTCTGCCGATGCGAGGTTTTTTGGCGAATATGGCTAGGAGTGGCTTTTACGAAGACTTTTGCTTTCCGAATCTGATGGGCCGACAATGCTTCGTGTGATAACTGTAGTAGCGAGGAGACTATTCAACACGTTCTGTGTGACTGTCCTCGCTACAGTTTACAGAGACGATCGCTCGCAATCATGATAGCGCGCTTTGACCAAATACCATTAACAGAGGAAATCATTTCAGAATGCCGACCTCCCAAGCAATCGTAGCTGGAAGCGACGAGGGCACTGTTGCAGTTTTTGAGGTTAACAGACCTGCACAAGCGGCTGTAGCCAGAACTGTTCTTTGCAGTGCCACAATTGCTACTGTGTTGTGATTGTACGCGGGGATAGTGACCGGCTCTGATTGTGTGTCTGAACTCCTTTTCTTTCTCATTGTCTCTCTCTACACTTCCTTATCTCTTTACCTCCCCCTCCTATCTCTCCCCAGTGTAGGGTAGCAAACCGGATTTTCCCTTCTGGTTAACATCCATGCCTTGCCCCTTTCTTCTGTCTCTCACTCTCTCTCTCTCTCTCTCTCTCTCTCTCTATATATATATATATATATATATATATATAGAAGGTGTCCTTTTCAAGTTCACAGTTTTTGAAATGGAGACTAGAAGATACATCACACCAACAACACTAAGCAGGCTCAATCGTGACCTTCCTACTGAATGCCTACACTGCGGCCACGAATACAACTTCGAACACATGCTCTGGCTGTGCCCTGCCAACGCGGGCACGAACTTTCCTGACCAGTACTCCTGGGACTCAGCGCTCAGAAGCACAGAGCTCATCGCTCAGCTCCAGGCTGTCCAGAGGGGCCGTCGCCGAAGGACTCTGTCTACCGGCCCTGACCTGGGTGGAACCGCCGGATTCATTGGCGGGACCTCCGGCCCCGCTTTAATTATTTCTCCTCAGGACCTAAATAAAGTTCGTACTCACTCTTCACTTTTCCCCCTGAAAAACCGTCTCTGTGGCGGGAACATCTCAGGGGCTAGTGAAACGAAACGGCATTTTTTTTTTATCAGATATGAGTGGTTGATTTATCCGGACTGTGACCTTGCAATGCAAAAGAATATATACGCTTGTGTACAGGAAAGGCTGCTGACCCATTCCCTCCCGAAATGCCTTGCTGCGGCCCTGCTCTAAATCTACGATTCCATCGATCCAAATAAGACCCTGTGGTAGGATCTGCCGAAGAGTTGCTGCCTATTTCATATAGCGTTACAGGAGCTAAGAACTGTGCAACCGGCCTAAACAGGTGGGGGGGCGTGGCCCGCTCTCCGACTGAGAAGCTATCGGACAGTGTGGCGAATTCTGATATTGTGCAAGGTTCCATTCATCCTCCTCCACTGCACTGAATATGCAGGCAGTCTACTTGGGCTCAAGTTGCAGCCTGCCAACTAAGCTATCCCTTGAGGAGCAATCCGATGTGAGGAGCAAACTTGCGGGCACATTTATCTTTGCGATCCAGTCTTGCGTTGGGCTATTAACATCTTCATTGAGAGCTATAGCAAGCGACCCTTTCGTCGTGTGTTCACTTTAGGCACGCAGCGCTGCCTCACGCTACGCGCCTAAAACCGATGCGCGACGAAACGGGTGTATGTGCAAGAGCGGTCGCAAGAAGTGAGAAAGTACAAGAAAAAAGAAAGATGAAAATAGAGCAACAGAAGTATGCACTAGAAGTATAACACTGTCATCATCACTTCTTTAGTGCTAAGGAGTTCCGGGATATAGAAACTCAAGAGACGTTTATCACTATATCAGAAGAGGATGTTTGTGTAATTATCAGTCGGAGATATCTGAGCACAGTCGCAGACAAGTGCTCAGATATAGTGCGGTGACATCGGTACTTAAGCTGTTCGAGGCTTGTAACTTCACGCTGAAGAAAATAAGTGAATAAATAAAACGCATCTAGATATATGGGGCAACAGAGTTGTGTCAAGGCAAACTCTGTGTCACGCGCCCTGTTTTATTCCAACTGCGGCTATGTGGTGCCCTTCGTTAAGGTGAAATTCATGCCACGTGCTCTGAATGCATGTGCTATATTTGTAAAAAGATGGCTTCTCTGTAACCTTTTATCTGTGCCCCTGCGTTTCGAGATACGTTCTACATGAGCTATACTTTTGCCGCATTATTCCTTGAATAAAGACTAAGTATCTAATTTGTAACTCAGGAGATCTAGGACGGAGTGTTTACTTTGGTATCGACGTTCGTAGGATACTATCCACTGTCGATGAGAACAATGAGAAGAGCACGGTGCTGTATAACCTACTTGTAACAAACTCGCATACACAGATTTATCCACTATCTTGAACATCCGCAACTTTATGAACCATATATGTATATAAAATACATCGCTTGTGTTGAACTTGGCATATGAAATATCCATGCGCACTCTCAATTTTGCGGCCTTAATTTTTAGCAGAAAATGCAAGAGTGTTTTCAATATTTATTTCTTTCTTTATAAATTGGCGCATTTCGGTGTGGTGCCTGTGTGCATGTCACATAGCTGGCATTAATGGCGAAAGAAAAAGTCGATTTCGATTGCGATAGCGAATTATTACACAGCCATACGAAGTAAATATAGTAGATTCATCGGACTTCCAAACTTGGAGACATTCGCTTAATAACTAAACTATCAAGCATGGTGTTTCACGCGCGCACAGGCAAAGATGAACCCATCTCACTCGATGATCGCGGACACTCGCTGTCAAAATGCTGTCGGGAGGAAGCGCGGCAGGAGCAGCGAGTGAGTTGACCAACTAAGCGGCGAGAACACAGCGCACATGAAGCTATCAGCACTCGGCGCACTCTGTCCCCGTCGCAGATTGCTTTCAAGATAGGGCCCGCGCTGCCTCACCCTACGCAGCTGCCGGCGGAGTAGAACGCCCCCCCCCCCCTCCCCCTCCTTCCAGTGCCTTGCACGCGATGGAAGACGGCGCGCTTCCTCCCCCCCCCCCCCCCCCCCTTCCTTGCGCACGAGATCGAGGCTCACCCTAGCACGGTTTCACTGGCACATACAGCATACGGCGCGCGGCCACGATGTTATCGCACTTGGACTTTACACGAAACATCAAGGCGACGCCGACGACGACGGCGGAAATGCGCCTGGAGCGTCCATTTATTTATTTATTTATTTTACCCTCACGGTTTTCACATTACAGAGGGGAGGGGCATATTACAGACCAAAATTGAAAAGAAAAACAGTTGATACAATAATAATAAGGAGCATGGACAATCGACAAATTAATACAAAAATGAAGAGCTGCAACTATGATAAAGCAAAGTAATTTGAACATCTAAAACTAGAACAACAACAAGCTAAAACAGAAGAAAAAATTGAATACAAATAATTAAGCAATGTTAAGCATGTTATTCAAAAAACTGTTAAAGCGCGAAGTATCCGTGATAGCAGAATTAAGCTGCTTCTAGCAGATGATTCCATTCGAAGGTGGTTCAAGGTAAAAATGCATGTGAATATGTCACAGTTCTACAACGAGGAACATCAACTTTTTGGAGGTGGTCAATTCTAGATGAAATGAAAGGAGGGGATTTAATGAACTGATCGCTAAGATGATTGTTGTGATAGTAAATTTTATGAAAAAGAGCGAGCCGGGCTATTTTACGCCGAATTTTAAGATCTGGAAGATTAAGTAGTGACTTCATCATGGAAGCGCTGGCTGTGTGGTCATAATTGGATAAGATGAAGCAAACGGAACGATTCTGCACTCTTTCAAGTTCGTTTATCAGTGTAGTACCACTGGGATCCCAGATAGATGATGCGTATCCAAGTGACGAACGAATGTAAGTGGTGTAGAGAAGCTTTTTAAGTGATGAGGGTGCCATATAGAAGTTTCTTCGAAAGTACCCAAGTGATCGGTTAGCTTTGGCGATGATGTACCTCACATGATGGTTCCATGATAGGTTACTACAAATATGAACACCACGATATTTGCAAGATGAAACAGATTCAAGAGACGTATTACCAAGATGACAGTGTGGAGATGCTAATGAGGTGCGAGATACGCGCATTGATTTGCATTTTGAAATGTTCAATTCCATGTTCCACGTTTGACACCAGGCAAGTATGGTATTTAAATCGGTCTGGAGTAAGGCAGCATCGTCTTGGTTAGTTATTTTCTGGTAAATTACACAGTCATCCGCAAATAGGCAAACCTTTGATAAAATGTTATCGGGTAGGTAATTCATGAAAATTAAGAAAAGCAAGGGTCCCAATACAGACCCCTGGGGAACACCCAATAGCACTGGCTGGACTGGGGAATCACCAGTATTAGCAGAAACAAACTGAGTATGGTTAGAAAGAAAAGCTCGAATCTAGTTAAGAACATTAGGACCTAGATTTAATTGGCCGAGCTTAAAAAGGTAATAAATGATGACTAAACCGTGTCGATTGCTTTAGAGTAATCTAAAAAATGCAGTCTATTGTGAATCCAGAATCAAGTATTCATATAATTGTTATCGCAATAAAAAACCCATAAAAAAGCTGTCTTATCGGCACTGCCAAAAGTCCGCGCGGCTCCGGGCCCCGGGCAGTCCATAGCCAATGCATGCATGGCATGGATCGGTGTGCGCGCCAGGCTCACGCCAGCGAGCACACGCCTGCTAGAATAATAAAAATCCGAGGATAGCTGAGCATTCCTTATGAGTTGTGAATGCGAAAGCATTAATGTCCAATTGAACGCCGCTGAGCGGTCCTTCGGGTTTTGCGCTGCCAATAATGTTTTCGAGTTTTGCGATTAAATTGGCGCGGGTTATTAGGGGCGAAGCTCCTTATAGCGGCACCCGTTCCGTCCCCGTCGTTGTAGTAGTAGTGTGTAACCAGTAGTGTGTAACCAGTCTGAGAAAAATGAGAAAAAAAATTCCGAAGTTGTGTCCGTAGCGCGGAATCGAACCAGGGACCCCTCGCTTCCGAGCGCGCGGCGTTTGCCCACTGCACCACGAAGCGGACATGGACACACGCACCACGATGGCAATAAATACCCAACATTAACGAAAGGCCGCGTTTCTAGCGCGTTTCTAACGCGTTTGTGCTAGCGCGTTACGGCCCGTGTAAGAAGCTGGTGTAAGACGCTGTGGCCTCTCCGCCTTACCTTCAACGCGTTTCGAACGCGCTGCCCAAAGCGGTGGCAAGTCAAGTTCAAGTCGAGGAGCGTTTATGAATACGGGGGGTATACTCTCTCAGCAGTCATGTGATGGCGTCGGCAAACGCGGTGCACGTTCCGGCATGTGTAAATGGCTGCGTAAGACGCTGTGGCCGCTCCCCCTTACTAGAGAATACTGCACGTTTCTAACGCGTTTGTGCTAGCGTCCCCTTAAGCGGGAGATCCGATGATTCCCTCCGGAGCTTCGCCCACTCATCATCATTCACCCCGTGGATATGCTGTGATTTTTTTTTAGAGCGCAGCTCTTAGGCGCCCGTTCCTGCGGCGAGCGGCGGCGGCGTAACCGAGCGAACGAGCACAGCGAAAGATGACAGCGAACGCGGACCGCCGCGGGGATGAACTACGTGACGAGGAAAGCGGAGAGGAGGGTGCAGCGGAACCATGAGGTGGAAAGCGGAGGAGGAGGGAATAGCGAAAGCGTGGCAAGAAAAGCGTAGCGCGGCGACGATGACTACGAGATGGCGCCAGAGTAGCACGCGTCGTCTAGGAGGCCTGTCGGCTACTGTGAATCGCGCCCACGCGTCACCCCCGCGCTGGCTCTCGCACTCTCCAGATTAGCGAGGCAGTCGGGCCAGACTTCGCTACGTTTGCAACGTGCCGCACGAGAAAGGTTGTCCGAGCCAGCCAATATATCGCGAAATGAAAACACGTATAGAGCTGCGCTCAAATTAACGATTAGTGAGTATCGTAATCGTCGGTTAATTTTTTTGTACAGTTTCTACGTTAGCATATTGGCTGTAGTCAGGAATAAGTTTTTCGATATTGCTGAGAAATCAAGGACGCCGCATGCCACCGACGTCTTGCGCGACGAGAGACCGAAGAAGCAGCAGTAGCAACCAAGGCCGGCAGGCGCGCGCAGCAGCTAAGCACATTGGCGGTGAGAGAGAGATACGGACCGCGCGCCGGCTTCCGAGAGCGAGACGGCGGCACCTGCATGCGCGCGTAACGCGACTGCCCCGCCGACGATCACCCCTCTCTCCCCGAGGCGTCGCGTCGCCGTATCTGCTCCGTCGAGCCGCGCTGGTGACGTGGCGTCGCGGCGATGCCCTCTCCCCTCATGCAAGACCTCACTCAACACAGTGGCGTGGCAGCCAATGGAAATTTAGGTGCCATTTCGCTGCTACCGACGCCGGCTTTCTCGCTCAATGGGCCATTTGATGCTTTCGCATCAATAATAAAAAAAAGCCAGTCTTCGCTAAGTCTAGTCGGTATTCTCCCGCTGGCTCCTGATATTACATCCTTGCGCTCCACAGACGCATGACTAAATTGTGACGGGTTCTGTTGACTCGAGAATTGCTGGAAGCCTTTCACAAAAGAAAAAAAAAGTTGATTTCTGCATTAGCATTCCGTCGATTTCACTTCACAAAAGTGGATTTGAAATTTTAATTTCGGTTTGCTGGGAGTGTCTCTGGCTTGTGATAGCTGTCTTGCAATTTCAATTATTTTTTCAGCATTCCTGCACGGGCCGCGAGTGTAATGGTTGTGCACATTTACCTTTTGTGCTTACATATTGGGTACTTTTTGATTAAAATTAGTTGCGAGTGTGACGCTCTTTCTCTCTCCTTTTATTTCTTACGGAAATTGTACCCTTGCGCCACAGGCCCCATACTGCGCTGCCGCGATGGCGCGCTTCTAACAGCATTTCTTGTTACGGCTTTCATTACACGCGTTAACTGCGCAAGACGCGACAAACGCTAAAGGAAGCAAGAAGGACGCGCCGAACTGTCCAATTTTATGTAGCTCCATAACGAAGATGTAAACGAGCAATGAGAAACGAGCAGTCCGATATCGGAAATGGGAGAATTCTTGCTTGCGTTAAATGACGACCGCCTAATACAAAAGCTGATGGATATGCGACGTACAGTCAACCACAAAAGTTTGCGGACCACGCGAGCGCGTGCCAGACTGCCTATCCTCGCCACTATAGTGAACTAGATAGGGGTAGTGGGACGAGGGCGATCCGGGAGACGAGGTCGTTTGCACGGAAACCGCAGGCGGCGCTGCCGCGCCTTTCACCTGAACCGCCCGGCCGTGCGCGCTTATTCGCCGCGGACTCATCGGAAGAGTACGATAGATCTGAAGCTCATGCTTCACTCCTGAATGCTTACATTGCTCACAATGTCAGCAAAAGGAGAATAAATTCTATAGTGTTGTCTATAGTGAATAAACAGTAAAAAACGATGTACAGTGCGAATGACAAGGGCTGAGAGACGACACACACGCAGCGCAGTGCGTTTCGTCTCTCTGAGTTCCTGTCCTTCGCGCTGGGTATCGTTTTGTTACCATAGATTACAAACTAGCCCAAGCAACCACCTTTGTGTAAATAAATATTTTTGTCTCAAAAGCTCCCAGCCATGGGATTTTAGGTACAAATCCGCGGGTGTACCAGTACATCGAAAGGGGACCACCGGGGCGCGTTTCCGGCGTCGTGATTGCAAAAAATAAGAAAAAGAGAGAGAGAGAGATGCTCTGAAGGAAGGTATGAAACCGTTTTATTCAGGACTAACGCTCAGACCACAATACCAGCGTCAAAACAAAACCAGGCCCCTAGGTCGTCCTGCTCAGCTTAAGGTGCTTAGCTCTCCGTGGCTTTGCGCTTCTCGAGCTGTCAATACCTTTGACTAAGAAGTGGAGTAGCGCGAGAACATAGAAAGAAACAATTCTCATGCTTCTTCCTTGTGAGCGTCGCATCCAACACCATTTGAGCAGAAGAACTTACTCTTTTTTACAAGAGCCACAACATCGCAGATGCTGTTCTAAAATGCTGAAGCATTCTGTGAATATGTTCTCAAGAGCTTCAATAAATGAATACAAATCTTGCGACGGATACAAAAGTCCACACCAGTCACACTGCTCAGTGTACTCTGAGGCTAACAGGTGTGACTTCTGTTCGCCTGACGTGGAGGATGTGCTCACATAAACAACAGTCAAGTTTTAGGACGCACGTTCTTGCTACGTTGCCAGCTACGTAATATACTAGCCGCGAGTCACTCCTCTCCATTACTATATATGATGAGTGGCTAGCACGGGTAGCTTCTACTATGGCTAGAGACTCTTCAGCTTCTTCTAACCTCCCTTGGGCGAGCAGCTCATCAACACTGTTTGGAGAAATGTTGGGAGTTTTGTCGTTCACGCTAAGAAGTGCATTTATGATATAAGGGGTGCCATTTGCACCGTCCACACTCCTTGCCATGTTGTTCAGTGACTCTCAGCTCTGTCGCCATGGAGTTTGGGAATTTCACTCAGCACAAAGGCACGATTTTCAGCGCCGTCACCTATGTCCACAGTTTCACTGGTCTGCAGGTCGTCCTCTTGCAGGCACCGCCTTTTTGTCTGGCCGCCATGGAGATGTAAGGCAGCCCTTTTCCTTGTGGGCTGTTCGCGCGATGAATTTTTCGAAAGGTACATGGGGAGATCAGGCAAAATCGTGGGCACGGCGTCTGTCGAGAGAGAGAGAGCTTTCCGCGTGGTGTACGTACCTCTTTGCCTTCTATCACGTGTACGTAATCTCTCAGTACATACTTTCCTTCAAAATGAAGCTCGCATACGGCGTCAGTGGCATACAGCGGCTTGTATTTGCGGTGTAGATTCCGCTCCCATGTCAGGCGCATTTCTTCATCCTCGGGGACACTGAACAGAGACAACTTCGGGGCATCTTTCACTCTGATGTACCCAGTCTTACAACCAGGCGCAAAGCAATAGTTCTTTCGCCGAGGTCTCCCTATCTCATAACTCAGTAAATCAGCCAACTCAACGCGCACACGCCACCAACAAAACCACGCACGTTCAACTACAATCGGTAAACACGTCGGGGCCTGTGTTTGCGGGTCCGAACGCGCGCGGCCATAGAATAAAGGCGCGGCGGGGATGCGGCTTCAGGTGAAAGGCGCAGTGGCGCCACCACACGGCGCGCGAATATTTCCGTGTGTTTCGCCTCGCCGGCGCTGCCCCTATCCGCTCTCCCTCGACCCACTACCCCTAGGGTGCCTCGATGCCCAGCTTCGCCGTCCAGGGTGGAGACAACCCCGCTGGCGCCGCCATATTGTGTCACACGAGCTGAGACTCAGCTACGCTTGCGTTCATAAAGTCTCCTCGCGGCGCGCTTCCAAGTGCTTTGCCTTGATGAGGATTTTTTTATCGGTGTCCCATCTGCATATCTTTATAACCAATAGCCGTTAACTCGTCGAAGGTCGAAGACGTAAATGTATGGCGCCGGGAACATGCCCCAAATTGCCTAATTCAATCACATTTAATATGCCGTGTGTATGTTTAAAATACGCACTATTTTTTTTTTTTTTTTGCGCTTCGATGCTTGGTATATAAGGTTTGCGACCCCCTGTGTGTGGAAGTTTTTCTTTTTCGCTGTTGTATTTTGGTTTACACGTCACGCCTCCTTTACCGTAGCCAGCCACTCGCGCACGGCGGTTAGTTTCCCTTGCGTTGCGCGTGCTCTTCGCGTTCGTTGCAATTATTTGACGATATCTACGCGCAATTTTTGCTTTTTTTGCCCACAAAACTGTGTGCTGACAGGATTAAGCTGGTGTAAAAATAACTGCGATGTGAAAATAAGGTTTAGTTAGTGCTGTAGAGAAAAATGTAACGTAACTTGTCTGTGTCAATCTTGCGTAGTACACACAAGAAATCAAACGATGCACAAAATACATTTACTTATAATGTCTAGTACAATCAATCATGAAAGAGATATGTACATGAAAAATTATATGTACTGTGTGGCGCCTGAAGGTTATGTTGAAAGACGAGATAAAAAAATGAATTCGCAAGGTAGGCTCGACCATAGCCTTCTCTAAAAGTTATAGAGGAGGCTATGGCTCGACACACAATTCGGGATAGAGAAGAGTTTTTTTTTTTTTTATTTATTCATTACATAAGGGGGGGGGGGGTCAAGTGAGTACAACAACCTTATTACACACAATATAAATCGAAAACAAGAATGCAAACAAGAAAACGCAACCGCGGGTAATATTAATCAAGATATCCAGCCAGATATCCAGCCAGAATACATACATCAGCTACCATCGAATACGTCGCATCAGCCAAACATATCGATGGCGAGTACAGAACATTTCATAAATAACCATTAGAACACTGATAACTACATTGAAAAAATAAACAACACTGCATACATATCACGTACAAAAACCGTAAATGAAACTAAGACAGTCAAATACAGATTAGCAATGTTTTTCACTTCGAAAATATAGTCCATGATGATGTAGGGCTGTTGACTTTAACAGACGGCGCCCATCCTGTCGATTTCCCCCGTACTGGTCCTCTTCAAAGTGTTTCTAAGTACAGGTAAAACAACAAAAGTGATTATTGATATGAAAAGTTGCCTTGTAAATACAGAGAACCCATTACAGTGCTTAAAAATAAATTTTAGCAGAAGCAATGCTGTATTACCTCGCTTCACACGTTTCGAAGAAATGCACAGGCTACAACAGACACCATGCCAGAAAGCGCCGAAACATTTTGGTCCCATGATGCCCCTTAACCACGGTGTAAGATATATACTCTTTAGGTGGGGACACTCGCGAGGCGCGATCGACCAGATAAAGTAGCAACAGCGCGCGTCAATCGGTCAGGTGCCGGCAGCGGATACCTATCGGCGGTACGAGGCAACTTCAAGACAGAAAAGGTTTTATCTACAGTTGCTATAGCAACCGGGCGATTCGCGGGAAATCCGAAATGGTTGCGCGACGCGTGAAAGTAGGTCACCGTGGTGAGGGGCGCGAGGGAAGAGGGCATCGCCTTGACGGAGCAGATACGGCGGCGCAGAAGCGCCGGTTGCTATAGCAACATTAGATAAAACCTTTTCTGTCTTGAAGTTGCATCGTACCGCCGATAGGTATCCGCTGCCGGCACCTGACCGATCGGCGCGCTCCTTTGCTACTTTATCTGGTCGATCTCGCCTCGCAAGCAAGCCGAGAAGTGTCCCCACCTAAAGAGTATATATCTTACACCGTGCCCTTAACTCTACTACACCTGGGCATACCGTGCACAGGCATTTAAAGACCGTCACAGTACCCACTACGATCGGGAATGAGCACGAATGACCATCGGCTTACGATCACCACGCTACAAATATGTAGAAGTCTAAAAAATCGGCTATGTAACCTAACACCCTGAGGTCCGCAAGATATCTCCTGAGAAATCAGAGAAAATCACAATGTTTCGCTTACCACGTACAAAACAGCCGCTCTCCCCAGACGAAGCACTGCGTTCTTTAGTCCCAAATAACCAGTACCGAAAAAAAAAAAAAAAAAAAAGAAACAAGAGACACACACGATGTGTGCTTCCCGTGAAAAAGGAAAATAGGTGGCTTACGTGACGATTCGTAGCTAATGTAAGACTATTTCGCGGCTTAGCATCTTCGTCAGTCCTTAAAATAAGGGTACAGACTGCGCCCATCAAAACGAAAAAAGCCTATGCGACGCGCGCTCGCAAACCATACGCTACTCAGACAGCATCGGTGCAGTGCTTACTTAGTTCGTGAGCGAACGTAGGTACGTGAGCGAGGATCAGAGAATACTTTCTTATTTAAATGAAAAACACGGTGCGGTAGTCTAAACATTCTTGACACTTACCTTGCAAATGCAGGAGTAATCCGTTGCCTTCCAGTGATCGCGCTTTACTTGGGCTTCCCATCTCTTCCGTCGCTCTGGGTCCCGGGGGAAGCGAAAACAACGCAGTCCTTTACGCGTCGATCCGGCGCACTTGGGAACACAACAGCCCGTCATGTCGACACGATGCACTTGATAGCTTGTCAGTCATGCGGCTGAACACTGTCTAGCAAGTAGAAGCGTCCGCGAAGCATCCGCGCGCACTGTGCCTCGAACTCAGCACCGGCACCAGAGTGTACTAGAATACCGGCACCAAGCAATTGCAACGGCTCGCTGTGACACAATATGGCGTCGCAGCGAGAAAGCGGCGGCGCGGGGGCGGTCAAAGGTTGGCACCACCCTGAACGGCGGCGCTGGCATCGAGGCACCCTAACTACCCCTATCTAGTTCACTCTAGCGCCACCTAGCGGTACCCCACCTAGCGGCGACAGGGGCGCTCTCCCGGATATGAGCCCTCTTGGTACTCGCCTGCCTGTTAATTTTTTATTCCCGTGCATGACATTGTTAGTTCGTTGTGTTGACGCAGAGCGCTGTCTGCGATAAGACCGCCACATATCTGGCTTGATAGCAGTATCGGAGCAATCACTGCAACCTTTGTCGACTGGTGTGCCAGTGGGTAGATAAGTTTCACGAAGCGCTGCGACGATTTTTTTACGCGACGTTTACTGGCGCACTTTGGTTGGCAGCATCTTGGTCCAATGAGTGTTGCTGCTTCTGCGTCTTGAGAGAAAGGGTAGGGAGGTGTTTCACTGTCATCAAAAATAAAGAAAAAGCGGATGCATAGAAAATTTTCTTTCACACATAGGCGCATCTTCGCATCAGTCGCTGAAAACGTAGTAGACTTGCTTCAGGCCACGTGGTGATTGCCTATTTGGAAAGATGCCGCTGCGTGTTCCACTTGACGAAAGAAGGCACATTGTGCGTTTATTTATACAGGGAATACCTCAGCGCGAAATCTGCCGCCGAACTAACAGGAGCTGGACTGCCGTGAATAGGATTATTCAAGCTTTCCGCGACGATGACAGATTCACAGATATGGAGCGCAGTGGGCACGTCCAAGGGCCACGACTGAGGAAGAGGACCGCCTGATTACGGCCGCCATCGTGGCTGATCCTTTTCAAAGTGCAGAGGATATCCGAGAAGCGCTCTCGCTCACGGTATCGTCTGAGACTGTAAGAAGAAGGCTGAGTGAGCTTGGCCTGCAGTCTTTCGTAGCAGCACAGAAGCCCTGCCTCTCAGACAGCCAGCTACAAGAACGACTCATGTTCGCTACAGCAATGAAAGATTGGACAACAGAGAAATGGGGCGATGTCATCTTTAGCGACGAGTCAACTTTTTCCACGCGCTGGGACCAACGGAAGCGGGTTTGGCGTCCACTAAACTGCAGGTGTGTTTACAGTGTATTGGCAGTTAATTCACGAAGCTAATTCTGCATCACAACATGTTTCACGTAAAATGAGCTTTTGGACATTACGAGATTTTTCTGTAGTGGTATTATGTTGAAAACATTAACGATTGTTTCATAGTACTACTTACTCTGAAGCTAATTAAAAGCTGCCAGTGGGTCTTTCAGTACTATCTAATGATGTTTGCACGTTTTCTATTGCAACTCTATAACAGCATTATAAAGTTCATACGCAAGAGGAATCACAACATTTTTAGACGCGCCGCTGGAACCCAATTGTATGCTATTTCTTGCAGATATCTGCCTAATTACACACAGAGTGTTCTATCCAGTGGACGGTGTTCCGTGAGCGTGTGGGGAGCAATCAGCAAAGATGGCCTTGGTCCCCTTGTGCGTCTGGAAGGGCCCTTCACTGCGTCACGGTACTGCGACGTCATCACTAGACACCTCGTTCCGTATGCGCTGGACGGTCCCTTCAGCGACGGCTGCTATTTTTTTCAACACGACCGCAGCCCGATCCATAAAGCACGTATCGTCCAGTCATTGCTAGAAGAACATGCTGTTTGCCAGCTTTGAGTGGCCTCCATGTGGCGCCGACTTGAATCCCATAGAAAATGTCTGGGGCATGTTGAAGAAACGGCTGTCCACACGAGCCAACCGCGGCCGCACGGCCGATACGCTGTGGCAAGCGATCGCACAAGAATGGGAAAGCCTGCGCGGTCGACCGGAGATTACTGAATCTTTGTACGAGTCGATGCCCACACGCATCAATAAGGTGCTAGAAAACGGCGGACATTTCACTTCCTACTAGATCATTGAGAGACCTATGTTTCATGACACTTCTGTAAATGTCTTGTGAATAAATTCATCCCCTTCAGACACGAATTATGATGCACTGTCTGCAAATGCGTCAAATGCGCATGGCATCATTTCAAGACGCTCACTATTACATTCCAAGAAAGAAGACGAAGCAATGTGCTGTTTTGTGCGAGTTTCAGTAAAAAAATTAATTAGCGTATAACTCATTATCTAATTATTCTGAAATCCGTCAGCTTCAATGCTTGCATAAAAAGAATCAACTATTAGGCCCGAAACGCATGCACACTTGCTTTTTCGGTTGTATTCGTGTCGACCGGAGAAAAAAAAATACTCTTGACGTTGGTCTTGGAACGCGGCACGTCGAACGATTGTCTAACATGGTAGTGTCTCCAGCAAAGTGATCATCTGCAGCAATACGCAGGACAATGAAGTTAACTGACCGCTAGTTGTCCCATCAGGAAGCGGACACGAATGTGCACACTGAGTTTTAGGTCATTTGAAGAAACACGTGGCGTGGGACGCGCCTCCGAAGTTCGAGTCCCCAAACGAGGACGCCGTGTCGCAAAGGGTTATAAAAAGAGTCATCGCACCCGATTATTTCTTATTTTTCTAAATGTAACCACTATAGCAGCGCGGTGGTTCGGGCTTTGCGCAGCAAAACCTGGGCGCAGGCGATCCAATCCCGGCCGCTACTGTCACTTAGCGATGGGGGAGGAACGGAAAAATTCTGCCTACTGACTAAGCATCTGTGTCCCATGGCTGCCTCACCGCTCACTCACGCACTCACGAAAAAAAAAAAAAAAAAACAGCGTGGCTACGCGAAAATAGAACTGATAACAGCCGAAGAATACGCTGTCTGATTACTTGTACTGATATTCTGCTCTCAAAATATAAGCAAGTAGCCCTGGCTAACAAAGAGCGCGTCACGTTGAAAAAGATAGGTAGAAAATATTTGCGCACAGTGCGAAAATAGACAGGCCATAGATTTAAGGAGGGATGCGTCTTCAACGTAGCGCTGCTGTCGATCGCTGGTGACGTAGCGGAAGTGTCGCGAAGAGGCTCTTGGCCACGCGCTCGCGTGGTCCGCAAACTTTTGTGGTTGACTGTACCTAAGGTATACACGTTGATCTGTAGCTGACTGAGCGACTTTGCCGTCTTGATAGACCGCGCATGAGATGACAGCTGACAGGAACGCTGTTGGTCCTGTGGCCCCCTACTGAAAACTTGGCTGTAGCAAGAACCTTTCTAAAACTTTTCTTTCGTTTTGTAACGAAAGAAACAGCAAATAACAGTTAATGACCGTCATTTATGTATTATTTGATTTCTTTATTGTGATAATGGAGAAAGGGGCCCATTGAACTAGCAATAAATGTCGGCAGAGAATATGTCAGCTGCCGAGAAAGTGTTGAATTAATGAAGCGCTGACGCGATATTAATTTAATCCTCACAATGATGAAACAGTTCACAACAACGGTTAGAGCAGTCATGTGTTTTAATAAATACGAAACAGCAACAGAGACCTATAGCACTATCTGAAATGTCTGCTATGTGACACAAACATCGCCAACATCAATAAAGGAAACGTCCTCTAGCATATACGGAGCAGTCACTTTTTTTTTTCAAGAAAAAAAAAAGAAAACAGATCGCAGTTTCCGCATTGTTTTGCGATGCGCCGTGCAAAATGATGAAAGACATCATCAAAGTCGAGCTCAGAAAGAACGTTACGCTTGTTACAGCACAAAAGAAACAACCCGCAGTTTATGGACTAAAGCGAAGAGAACTACGCATAGACATAAAGTTCACAAGGGTGGCAGCTTGGGCGAGCTTGTGTTCCATAACGTTTTTATGCATTAGCGCCTCTCATAAAAAGCGAAGGAAACAAGACGAACACGACGAAAGAGCACCCCCTGTCTCCTGTTTCATCGTGTTCGTCTTGTTTCCTTCACTTTTTTCGCGATGCGCTAATTCATGAAAACGTTATGCATAGACAGGAACAAAAGAAGTTCTGGATCCCTATGCTTGAGCATGGCATGGCTGTCGTTTAGGACGAACTTCAACTCGTTACGAGGATCACAAGACTGTGCTATAATTATTGGCAGTACTCACTCGCTCACTGTCAACTACGGGACTCGACTCTCGTCGGGTGCTCTCGTCGTTTCCTGTGCTCTTCCTATTTCCTCACCTTTGAGGCAGGTGGGCGTTGTGCCCCCTTTTGAGCAAGTTGCCAGCCTATATCTGACTCGTGTCTACTCGTATTTATGTTTCTTGAAAAAAAAATAGTCATAATGTAGTAACTATAAACTATCGGCGCTGGTGCAACCTTCCTACAGATGCAAAAGTTTTTAAATGTGCCTTATATATTTCATCACCGCCATTTATGTGCTCACCACATCGTTGCGCTCACGCCGTCAAACAAAGGGGTAATATAACTCCGTTGCTTTCTTGCGTTGAAACGCTCGGCGCCTGCTAGGGGCATTGCGTCACTGCCATTGTGATAATATATTTGAGGACCGAAAGCCTCTTTCTTAAAAGGTGGGGGGTGTGGGAGGGGGGAGGGGGCTGACAAGGCTTTATACAACCTAGTATTTTCGTCGGTTAAATCCGAAAAGTCTGGAGTCTGCGTGGTATATCTAACCCGGACTACGCGCTGCCACTAAAATGCGACAGCTTTCGTTCCTCTTGACGTCATTGATATGTCGTCATAGAATAACTGTTGATACAGTGACGTCAAGCACGATACCATTCGCAATTGATTTCGCTTAGCTGGACTTGGCTCTCGAACACATCCAACCTTTGCAAGCTAAAACACCACGAAGCCATACCCTTCGCCTTTTCTCTCTCAAAAAGTCAGCGCGCCACATGAGCCTGCGAACGGCGGATCGACTCGGCCCACTGTGCTTGACTGCCGGTAGGCCTTAATCGATACGCACTTGTCCGGGTGCTCTGCCAACCTCGGTGTGCGCATCTTTGCCCTATAATACTTGTGCAACTCCGGTCATCGTGTATTGTTAACGTGTACACATATATCGTCGCAACATGTCGGTGCGGAAGCCGCACGTTGCTGTCACACCCGTCGTCTTTTCGGAGGAGCGGGCGCTGAGCGCGCGGTGAAAGACACACCGTGACATGATCGCGCGCTGGGCCGACTTTTTCCGACTTCAGTTTTATCCCGTGACGCTCCCTCTTATTTGTTTCTTCCTCCTTGGATCGAACAACAAGCCTGATACGAAACAGCAATCATAGTATCGATATGGTGAGCTCCGGAAACTCGGTGCATGACGCTGTGCGGGAACGCTTTCTTCGAGTGGTTGACGTTAGCATTGACATGAGCGATGACATTATCGTAAGTGCAAGTGGCAGAGGCATAGCCGTCGACATGAAGGCAGCTGCATGTCCCTTGAAGTCGCTGTGGAGACAAAAGACCCTGATCAAAAACACACCGGTTCGACGCTTCAGAAGGCACTAGAGCGTTTTAGCGTAGCGCGATCCTCTCGCGCCTTCAGTGGGCCATTTGCGCACGTGCAACTGAGATGGCGCATGCGCACTAGGGCCTCTGGCGCCGCACATTGCGCGACGCTAAAACGTTATACTTTCGACAGTAGACTCGCGCTGCGCCAGAACAATTACGGTGTCGAAGGGAGCGGACTTGGATACGTGCAAGCATTGTCGTGTGTTGCGAACGCTATGCGCATTGACACTACGGAAGGCAGTACAGGCGACACAATCCTGGAAATGCATAATCTCACTGGTAAGTTGGTCGCTAAAGTTATTTAATATTTTTGTTTTAGACCAACTCGTGTATAACGTACTGCTGACAGAAGTCCGTTACACGCGTGTTCGGTTATTCCGAAATACTGGATTTAGTGAGAAAAAAAAAAAAAACTTCGCATATCATGCAGGTCTTTACAACCCACTTATACCATGCATACCTAACTGTATATCTTAACTTTAACTTTATTTCATGGTAACTCCGTACTGCTGTAAAACAAAATTTTGTGCCCTTCTTAAAGTCCGTAACTTGAATCTCCGCCTGTGTTTGTCTGACGGCTTGCCAGATGTGAGGGAGAGAGCGCCAGATGCCTCACGTTGACTCGTAGCCCCTGAATGCCTGCATAACATTTCACTATTCGATAACCGAATACCAATTGAGGCACGCAAATTTATCTCGTAATACGTTCGATAGAAATTCAACGTCTTCTTTCATTGTGGTATGGGGAACCAGCGACGGCCAGGAGGCGCTACAGCTGTTTGAGTATGCAACTAAAAAATTGCCGATGCCGTTTGGTAGGTATGTCACGACAATGGTACGACATCTCGAACAGATGTGCGCCTGTATAGCCAGATGCGTCCAGCCAAGCCGAGTTCATGGCCGTACACTTGCGAAGAGTGCATGCACTCCTACGTTCTACTACGACAGCACCCGCAGGCATATATTAAATTGGCCACACATGCCCAAGTATGAGCGGTCAGTTTGCAGACGCGAAATCACAGCATTAGCTGTTGGCAGCTGCTTCCTCCGCTCGCTAGGCTGTTCATTACGAGGCTGCTTTTAGCATACGAAGTTTAGACGCTCGTTGTCCATGCCTGTCCAAGGATCATTATGTCGTGAATAGGAACAGGCGCCACGATAACTTTGACGGCGAGTGAGCGCCGTTCTTGCATTTTTTTCGACGAATAACATTGTAATTCCCGTCGATTCCCTCCGAAATGTTCGCTCCGTAATTCATGTCGACAGCGCTTTTGTCGTTGCCGCCGAGTAACGTCGGTCTATATATCGTCAGAGTTTCAAAGACGGTACGTAGTCGCGGCCACGTGTATAGCGCCTGTCAAACAGAAACATTGACGAAAATTACGTAGTAGAGCCGCCAATTTTCCCGTCCATCGAGTCCACCTCGTTCACTGTCTCAGCGCGAGAAAGCACGTTTGCCGCAGCGCCGTATAACGATAGCATGGCAACCGGTCTTCTGTCCACCATGCCTAAAGCAGCTTGCTGATTTGCCGCTTCTGTGAAAAGCCGTCCGCCCGGATATATTGGACGTCCAGTGGACTCGGCTGGTCGTCGTGTTGCTCGGCAGGAATATTTGAGCACGACGTGTTTCGCTTCTCCGTGTCCACAGTGGCTGCACACAGCAGTAGGCGGCTCGCTATCTATTCCAGCTCGCTCAGCCATGCCTGTCGACGTGCGGAGACAATGAAACGCGGCACAATAGAGAGCATTCTCTTTGTGGACCCGATTTACTACATCGGTCGCCGCTCTCTGTTCCGTTCGCTAGGCGTTTCGGGCTACCCGACGGGCGGTACGTTTCTCTTTCCGAGTAGGAGCACGCGGCCCGCTACCTACGAAACATCTGTTGGTTGTTATTTTTATTTCGCACGACTTTTATCTCGTTGCTGGTAGGCACCTCTGCACTTGTGTCTGTGTGCACTCTTTCTTTTTCTTTCTCTCTCGTTTTTTTTTTTACTTTATTAACTTTTTCTGGAACGCGTTGTGAAGCGCAGAAACGACGCAAGACAACCCTTTCTTTTTTTTTTTCTTTCTTCAAGATGAATCCGTTCTCTTCTGTGCCTGCGTGGCGTGCACTTTCTGCAGCAGCCGTCCAGCATAAAACTCGCCAAGGGCCGCATTTTGTAACACTTTTTTTTTTACAATCCATTCCTTCGCTCCTCTGTTTTTAGAGAATGAAATTAAATCTTTTTCTGTGACAGAGGCCGTCACAATTACAGTTACGTCAGGGAACCGCGGTAATCGGCTACGTCAATATGACGCTTACGCAGCCATTATGATAATCAAATTAAATTTTTTTTTCGGAGAAAGCATGGCCTCATCGAGGAATAATCACAGGTTGCTGCTTCTTACGATGTTTAAGTTTGGGAGCTGGCGCTGCTTGCAAGCACCGCGTGAAGCGGAGGTAGGGGAGGGGGAGGTTGCTTTGAGCAAATGAAAAGGACCTTGCCGCGAACACCGCCAATGGCTCGCTCAAGTTGGACACGACAATACTTTTCTGATGCCATCTGCGCGTGCGCAAAAAATTTGTAGATTGTTGCGTGACAAACAGGTCGATGAATTTGGAAGCGTCTGAATGTGCATGCTGAAATCTGCAGACCTTAAGCATTTATAGGCGCAGCCCGGGTGGTCACGGTCTGGACCTGTTATGGCTGCCTGGGAGAGCCGTCACCATGGCTCAGTATACAGCTCCTACGGCGTTATGCTGCTATGGCCGCAGCACGAAGTCGCAGGTTCGGAATGCAAGAATGCTTGCGTACTTTGATCAACGGTGTACAGACAAGAGATGTCGCTGGAACCAACGTTTCGACAAGGGCACTTGGCATCGTCAGGGCAACTGCTGTCCATGACGTACGCTGCAAAGTGCGCGTAGATTAACGCGAGGGAAGTCGAAACGTTCAAGAAAGAAAACAGAAGAAAAAAAAAACAGGGGGGGGGGGGGAGGTAGGGGACGGGAGTGTTGTTATGATGAGGGGGCAGAGAAGTGTGTGTGTGTGTGTTTTTTTTTTGTTCTTTCAAGATGAGCGGGCGAAAAAAATAAGCGAATAAAAAAAAATAAAGAATGTTTCCGTGTAAAGAGAGCGTTGTCAATCTGGTGAGCTTGGTTTTGTGCAGAAAACTGCACGTAAGGAAAAGAAGACTGTGGAGGCAAGAAAAACGAGAGAGAGAGGGAGGGAGAGGAATATATATATATATATTCCTTTCCCTCCCTCCCCCCTTCTCTCTCTCGTTTTTTTTCGCTTTTTTCTGATATACACACACACACACATATATATATATATATATATATATATATATATATATATATATATATATAGAGAGAGAGAGAGAGAGAGAGAGAAACATTTATTGAGCTCAAAATGACGGCGTCTTCTCAGACGACGGACGGGGTGGTTCCTTGGTTTCGGGACCCTTATACGCCCAGCAGCTCCTGGCCCCTAGCCGCCAGCGCAAGCTGGATCGACAGGGCGGGACTGGACCGTAAGGTCTCCCATCGCTCATGGGGTGGGGTAGTGGGGGACGGAGGGGGGATGGGGGGTATAGGGGATTTGAGTGACGTGCACTCCATCAGGATGTGTGCGAGGGTGCCTGTGTTATTTTTGCAAAATGGACAAATGTCCTCTTCGGTTTCTGGGTAGAATTTATTCATCAGGGCAGGGTGGGTAAGCGAACCCGCCTGAATGCGCCCGATGATTGTTTGTTGTTCTCTGCTTAGGGTGCGGTGCAGCCCGGGGAAGGTGCGCCGATCCTCCCTATACTCGGAGGTAATCTCTTTGTACGTGAGCACCGTTGGTGGTGTCGGCGTCCTGCCCTGCCCGGAGGGTCATCGCTCGGGCATGGTAATCGGCCATGACGTTGCCGGCTACCGCTGTGTGGGCAGGCACCCATACGAGCTCTACGGTTCGCTCTGGTGCCCTTTTCTTCGTTAATATCGCGGCTGCCTCTGAGGAGATCACCCCTTTCCTGTAGCCGCCGTAAGCTCTTTTGGAGTCGGTAACCACTACCCTGGCGCCCGGTTGGACGAGCGCCAGGGCTATGGCCACTTCCTCTGCTGTCGCTGACTCTCTGGTGTTGACTGCAGCGCTGTTTACCCACCGTTCCCCGTCGGTTACCACCACCGCTGCTTTGCTGCTGCCGTTGACGAGGGACGCATCCACGTATAGGACTCCCTACCGCTGCATTTTGGAATTAATCGCCTGAGCTCTGGCTTCTCTCCTGCCATCATTTTTCTCCGGCGTCATGTTTCGGGGTAAGGGCTTGGTGGTGATTATAGTCATCCAATCAGTTGGGATGTACCTCTTGATTGTTGCTCTCTCCTTGCGCCACCCTATCTTATCCAGCACCGCGCGGCCATGATATGTCTGGCTCAGGCGAAGTCGCTGGTTAGACAGGTGGGCTTCTATGAGTTCGTCGACTGTGTTGTGTACCCCCATGGCTTGAAGGCGATGGGTCGACGAATAGATGGGTAGGCCGAGGGCTTGCTTGGTGGCCTTTCTGATGATGGTATCGAGTGTATTCTTTTGAGTCCTGTCTAGATTGAGATACCGGGCCGAATATGTTATCCTGGATGTTATGAATGCCTGTACTAGTCTGAGGGCGTCGTCTTCCTTGAGTCCTCTGTTTCTAGTGGAAACCCTTCTCAGCATGGCTAGGATCTTCTCCGCGCTGGTCTTCATCTTGACGATGGCGGCATGTGCTTTGCCATTGCCTTGTATTAAGAGTCCGAGAATTCTACATGTGTCCGTCGGCTTGACTGTGGTGCCGTCAATTTGGATGCAGATGTCTGGTGGGGCTGCTTGCGGGGCTTTCCTGGTTGGATTACGAGGAGTTCTGACTTCTGCGGCGCGCAGCTGAGTCCACAGGTCTTCGCGTACTCGTGCACTGTGAGTGCTGCCGCTTGGAGTGTCTCCTCCATCCAGCCGTCGGAGCCCGCTTGCTCCGGCCATATTGTAACATCGTCCGCGTAGAACGCGTGTCCGATTCCTTCGATTTGGTCTAGCAATCGTGGCAGTGGCAGTAAGGCTAGATTAAACAGGAGTGGTGATAACACTGCTCCCTGTGGGGTGCCCCGCTCCCCCAATTCAATGGGCTCTGATCGCTCTTCACCCATTGATATTCGTGCCTTGCGGGAGGACAGAAAGTCTTTGACATATCCGAAAGTGCGCCTCCCGCACCCCGTCTCATTGAGGTTGGTGAGTATACTAGCATGAGTAACATTGTCGAACGCCCCTTTGAGATCTAAGGCGAGGATTGCCCTGGGGCTGTTTCGCGTAGCTCTTTTGATTACCAGCTCTTGAAGCTGAAGCATGACGTCCTGTGTTGATAGATGCTTGCGGAACCCAAACATCGTCTTCGGAAGTTGGTCGGAGACTTCAAGGTGTTCCTGAAGGCGACGTAGTACCATACGCTCCATCACCTTGCCAACACAGGAGGTCAGCGATATTGGCCTCATGTTTTCGATCGCGGGGGCCTTACCCGGTTTGGGAATGAATCGCACCTCGGCCTCTTTCCACTCCGGCGGGAGTTGAGAGGTTTCCCAAGCCTTATTTATATGTGCGAGCAGAGATTGTGCCGTCCTGCCGCTCATGTTGGCGACAAAATGTAGAGTAAGCATAGAAATGAAGTCCCGACAATAGGCAATCAACAAGGAACGCATGGAAATTATTTCACAAGTTAGTAAGAAGCGGCTTGTTAAATATTCACAAATAATAATTGGAGTGGGGGATATCATTAGTTTTGTTCTGACTAGATGTAACACCTCGAAAGCTAAGCGCTGGTGTTTGTATTCTTGTCATTAGCATAACGTATAGATTGGAAACTGCGTTTGAAATATTTTATGTGCCTGGAAAAACGAAAGTTTGATTGAAGAATATGAAGTTGAAGTTTTTCCAAGTTGTGACTTAGCAAGTTAAAATGCTCAGCGACTGCTTTGGGATGTTTCTTGTCTTTGTCCTTTCGAGGCCCGTTTAATTAAATGGCTCTTCTGTTCCGACTTTCCTCACCTTACTACACACATACCATTATTCTCTTCCACTATTTAGGGTGGGAGAGAGTGAGCTTGATTAACGATGACGAGTTAAGCAGTTGTCCTGACGAAGACGAGGGCGAAACGCTGGCTCCTTAGACACTGCTTGTTCGACCACTCACTCCGAGTCTTCATCTCCTGCGTCCCTCTCTCTTACTTAGATTGTGTACTTCGAGCCATATTAACAAAACCTGTTCATCAGCCTATAAAAATATAGTTTCTTACGGCACAAACTAAAAATTGCACCAGCGGAGATCAACCTATTGACCTATAATGCTTTTAAAAGACCAAGATTAGAATATGCGAATACCGTTAAGGATCTGCACCTTGAAAAAGATATATGCAAATGAAAAATGGTGAAGCGTAATAATAATAATAATAATAATAATAATAATAATAATAATAATAATAATAATAATAATAATAATAAT
The DNA here is from genome assembly GCF_013339745.2 of Dermacentor silvarum. Classification (NCBI taxonomy): domain Eukaryota; kingdom Metazoa; phylum Arthropoda; class Arachnida; order Ixodida; family Ixodidae; genus Dermacentor; species Dermacentor silvarum. Next base: position 182,385,742 of record NC_051154.1, on the reverse strand, counting down.
AATAATAATAATAATAATAATAATAATAATAATAAGCCTATCTTTATGTCCACTGCAGGACGAAGGCCTCTCCCTGCGATCTCCAATTACCCCTGTCTTGCGCTAGCTGATTCCAACTTGCGCCTGCAAACTTCCAACACCCCGCCTACTTTTCTACCGTCCTCGACTGCGCTTCGCTTCGCTTGGCATCCATTCTCTAACTCTAATGGTGCAACGAAATGCTGTTCGTTTAATCTTCAATGCTTACCAGAGGAATGCGCCACCATCGTCATTAATGGCCCTACTCTATATTATCGAAAAAGAAAAGAAAGTATCTCCGCTAAATATTCCGCACTCGCCATGTGCGCGGAGATTTGGCATTATACTCCTGAAACTTAGTTAAGACTCCAACGCATCTGGCCCTTGCGCCAATAAACTCTTTTATTCATCATCGCTCAACTCCGAATTTCAAGACAAACAAGCCACGATGACGCTCTTAAAACCTACTCCACATTTCTTTTCAGATACTCTTTTTTTTTTCCTCCGACCATAAACGAGTAGAATGCTTTACCACACGAATCATTTCGCGACAAGGATAGCCCTGGCTTTAAAAATAGTGTTACTCGGACCGCAATGTGTTCTAAATGAGAAATAAAATTGACCAGGGAGAAGGAATTAACGAAGGTAATGGCGTCAAGTGACCGCAACTGAGCGAATGTCTGGTATTAATGTGAGCCACCGTGCTGTGATGCGTATCTACCGAGTGTATAGAATGACCAAGTCACGCTGCGGTGGCCATGTCGGCGAGGCCACTATGAGCGCAGCTGACAAGTGCAACGGATGCTCGCTGCTTGTAAACTAAAGTGTTGTACATTTATAGATTCCTTGGTTGTGCGTTCGATGTAGCTCGAGGCTGCAGTCTACGACTGTAGTTTTAACTGCACACTATCGCGCGCTATTGGTTGAATAGCTTGCGCACAGCGTCGTAAATCCGAGGAGCATTTCAAAGAATTGGTTTTCCTATTGAACCACGTAGTAGTAGCCAATAAAGCGAATAACGTGTCCAGCCAAAAGCGAATTTCTTACACTCGCCGTTCCGGGGTCAGTTCTGCTTCTTTCACTCACGAAAGTAGTTTAACGCATTCAACTGTGAAATTACTTTTCTCGTGTAAGAATGGACACGAGAAAAAAAAAAAAAAAAGAAAACGAACGACGCAAGCGGGAAGTTACCCTCGGAACGATTGATTTTCGGTGTGTTTTGGACGTACCGTGATTCCAGTAGAAGCCTTTTTCGGGGGTTGGTCTCTTTGGTACAAGACGCCGGTTTCTTCAAATATTAAGTACATGGATTGCACTTTCAGTCTACGTGGCTTGACATAAAAGTCAACACCACTTTTCTCTCTCTCTCCGCGTGCGATAAGTTATTCCAGCATGTCATACTTCTCCCACACCCTATTGAGCGAAGCGAATTTACCGTTTATAGAACTTCTGTTTTGTTTGAGGTCGATTTTCGAAGAAGTCTTGCCGCTGTCCCTATTTCTTATCAGCTTATAAAGTAAGGGCGAAAATGAGTGGAAGTATGCAAGGATTTTTTAGGCTTATCTTGGGAAAAAATAAAACGGGCTGAATATTTTCGTGCCCCAAAAAATTTATTTACACGGCGTGGTATATGCATAAAAAGAGCGAGGATGCAGGAAAGGAAAACCATGGAGGTTAATTGGGACGATTGCCCATTTGGCGGCACATCCCTGTTGCGACCTACCAGTAGTAGAAGAAAGGCTCAAAAGTATTGTGTATATTTATTGTCACCACTGAACGAGTCTGCATTCAATCATGGATCGAGAACTTGCGCATTGATCCATGACAAGGTGTCGTGCGTGCAAAAGTGGGTGCTGAACCCTGCAACCATTGAGCAGTGAAACGCCTCAGTGAGGTCAGGTTGCCACATATTTGAATTTAAGGTCATTGTTTGCATGACGTTACACAGATTGCTTGCTGTGACTAAGAGCTTTGGTACCCACATGTACAGTGACACAGTTGATAAAAGAGACGTGCACATTTTTCTGCTACGCGTGACGTTCAACCGAAGACCGTCGCCACCACTGTTTCCGCGTTTTTCATTGGCGTTATTTCTCGCTTCACTGCGGACCGAAGTTCCTGTTGTTTCGTTGTTTGCCTCCCCAATGCCGCCCATCTCTGACACGCACGTCAGGCAAGCTCAGATAAAGAAATGAAAACATCCGGGCGCTAGCAGTCGCTCGTCGCCGCAGGAGAACGTCGGTACAGGCAGCCAGGGCTGGAGTGCTATATATTTAAGCGCACGTCCGCTACTGGCGCGAAGCAATTACTTCTAGTTTTTTTCTTTTTTTTTTCATTTTTTCCCGAGCTGTCAGTGAAAGCTGTAACAGCGAGTGCATTGAGTGACAACTCCGATTACTTGCTCACCTTACTGCCGACAGTACATGTCCCTTTTGTTTTTGCTCCATTGTCCTCTAATCAAACAATTACTACGCATCTTCATTATCGAAATCTCGAAATGCTAACAGCAGTCAGGTGTCGATGAATTCACGGGAGTTCTGTTGGCTAAGAGTTGTCTGCGCTGACTTTAGAAAAACCCAGAGGCCCCTGCGTTCATGTTTTTTTTTTTCTTCTTTCATGGCCGCAAACAATGCATTATGCAGTTGAATGAAACACTTTCTTGCACGTTCAATAGTAACGCATTCATGTTTTTGTTCACTTTGCTAGCCTAATGTCCAGAACAAATGTATACGCGCCAGAAGTGCAGTATGCGAATCGGGACAATTTCTGCTCTTGAGTTTTCCATTTCGAAAGTTTAGAACCATGCGTTTTGTGCTCTCCGGTTGATGCCAAAATGAGCAGCAAGAAAGAAAACTAGAGAATCGAATTGGCGGAAGACTGACCCTGGGTCGCTTCCCTGACGTCGTATTGCTAAACGCGTTCCGAGGTTAACGATGATACTGGCTTTGCTAGTGTATCGTCTGCATTATACGAGTAATAATTATGCGGTATATTCAAGGGGGGGGGGGAGCAAACCTTTTTGTGCCTGCCTCCCTAGGGTTTGCGGTCGTTAGGTCAGTCAGTTTCTCTCCTCGATGGCTCAACACAAGGCGTCGTTCAACAAAATAAAAAATAAAAGAAAGTGTGTCCGACGGTGTGATTTTAAACCGGGTCTCTCAGCGCAGAAGCCCGATTCAGCCACACGCGCTTTTTTTTTCTTGCTTGGTCTTTATTACGAAAAGAAGAAGACATTCGTGCATTAAGTATATACACAGCGGACAAAACAGCCATAGCCGCCTTCTACAAGCACAGAACAAACACAACACAGGACAATTACTAGCGCAAACAATTCCCCAAAAGGTGGGCAAGAAACACATTTTATACTGGTATCCTCTATAAAGCCACATACGGATGCATAGATGAACTAATAAATCTTACCTATGCTTCCCTTCTTCAAGTTAGCGCTTTGAGATGCCTGGCACGTGCGTCACGTTGCAATTGCAAAGCCATCTTGCAGTGCGAACGTACTAAAATACAATTCTAAAGCTTTGTTGCGAGAAAAAGCGGATCTGGTAACTGATAATCAGGATCACTTATCGTCAATTCTACCCGCCGTGGTTGCTCAGTGGCTATGGTGTTGGGTGCTGAGCACGAGGTCGCGGTAAAGTTAAGATTTTCTGTCCGACTGTGGCGCTGTGTCGCGTCTCTCCACTATTATGGGCTTAAAATCGGAGATTTTCTCGTCGTTGGAGGTTACTCAAAAAAGTCGGTGGGCCGAAAGGCATTGAGGGTCCATGGCAAAACCACAAATTGGGCAGTGACAGGAGTTGAGCACCTTTTGAAGTCACAGAAGCGCACAAAATTAGTTTGGCAATAAGACTCAGGAACACGTATAAAAAAATAGGTGGCTATGGTGCACAAATATCCGTACCACAAAAGCCTGGACACGTAATGGACGAAGAGGCCAATAAAGTTGGCAGCCAAGTGGAGCGAAGTGTGGCCTCGCTAATCTGGAGATCGCGAGAGGCAGGGCGAGGGTGACGTGTGGGCGCGATTCAATTCGGCCGCCCCAGACAGACCTCCCAGACGACGCGTGCTACCCTGGTGCCATCTCGTAGCCATCGTCGCCACACTACGCTTTTCTTCTCACGCTTTCGCCATACCCTTGTCCGCTTTACCCCTCGCGTCTTTCATGCCCCGCTGCGCTCCGCGTTCGCTCTTTCATCCTTCGCTGTGCTCGTTCGCTCGGTTACGCCGACGCCGACGACGCTCGCAGCAGGAATGTGCGCCAAGAGCGGCGCTCTCAAACATGCAATAGATGGGAGCGGAATTGTTACGAGGGCAGGTAACTTTGAGATAAAGCAGAGCTAGACAGAATGCTAGATTACGATATGGTCACACGTAAATGGCGCACACAGGCTATATGACTTTTCTTGCCACGGCGATCCAAAGGGGATGTCATTAGAAATCATCATCAGTCACCACCGAAAGCGTCTGCGAGGTCGGTTGCGCTGTGCGTTCGTTGCCGACTTCTTTTGCGCGAGATGCGATCAAAAGCTGCTGATGTCTTGCTGGCTCAACAAAGCTTCGCCTACAGTGCATTTCACAGTGCATTCCCGTAGTGCGCGGAATATGCATGATTTTTCTGCTCCCTTTATATGCGACAGCCACAGGTACTTTTGTTCAAAGAAGGACGTCAACAAAATATCAGTTAAAAGCGAAATGTCTCGCGACATACGTTAAACGTCACGGACTCTCCCATTGAATAGTGTCAAGCCACAGGTTCCTAGTCTTAACTTCGACAAACTGATGGAACATAATGTTTCATTACGCGCATTCAGTACCTAAGCTCTGTAATTAGATTAAAGACGCGATTTATGCTCGTTACTGTAAGGCCAGCGTACAATACCTGATTGTATGAAAGACGGTGTGGTAACGAGCCATCATGATGCACGCCTCGTGTTTCAAATGCAGTCAGACGCACACTGTCCATGTTACCTTTTACGTAATGCGATGTGCTGTCGCAGTATGAAAACTACAGTCGAATGTCTTTGGAATTGTAAACGAAACGTAGCGCTGAAAGTATGGAGCTTATGCATGTTCATTAGGGATGTGACGTGTCCAACGTAAGCAGAAAACTAAAGCCGCTGCACTTTCTGTTGAGGTTAACGGAAAAACCTTCGGAGGTAAAACGCAGACGGATTCTTGCGGAGGAAAGAATTTGAAAGGGAGGGGCCTTGTTGAGGTCGCCGCTCAGTCAGCTTCCGTCTTGTCGGAGGCGGTAGAACAATATGATGGATGTCTGTGCTCTGGCGACTCGTATTCTATTCTTTCCTGACAAACATTCTGCGGCATTAAATGCATCACAGAGACATGTTTTGCCGATGCGGTCACGACCCCACACCGGGTGCATCTTTGCGCTTTGTGATCGCTCATACTGCCCAGCTTGCGTGGATTAGTTCGCGTAGCGACATTGTCACACCCGGTCGCCGTCGGCGCGAAGTCGTCGACGGGGCATACAAGCCGATTGGTCGTTCCGTACTAAAGCGAACACAGTGAAGGAGTCAGAGCAAACAAACAAAAAACAGGATAGTTATCGACTGACAACGAAACACAAATCAATAAAATAAAGTAATAAAAAGAAAACAAGAAAACTAACACACCTGAACTTAATATAGCTCAATGATGACGACAAAGAAATATGACGAGCAATTAACAGTGGATATAAAAATGAAACATGGCGCGGATCAAATATACAAGAACACACTTAACAGTAGTTCACTAAAACAAAGTTCAAAAGAAAACCAATGTTGTCATACGCGTAGCCGGGCAGCAGCAGCAAGTCCATAAACCGTGAAGTCGGCGCGCAGAGCTTTCCCGAAGAATGCTGGCGAGCCGATCTTGTTGAGGTGGATGCAATTGCTGGGCTGGGTTTCCCGGGAGTCTAGATCTGACGAATTCTCTCAAGCAGGTTGAGCTAACTTGAGGCGAACTACCGTGAGCTTCGTTGCAGACGTTGGTTTGTCGTCTCGTACGTCAACTAGTTACTCGAAGTTCCGACGTGGCTAGGCGGCCCAGGCGATACTGGACGGCACTAGCCCCTCGACTGCTTCTCAGCATATTACAGGCTCAGCTTCTAGACTGATTAGCAGGGACTAAAACCTGAGCTTAAATAGCCTTTCCTTTCCCTAGTTCCCTAGGTCGGGGAACGACAGGTATGGGTGACGGTTCCTCTAATTATTTCATGACACCTCCGAAAGGTCTTGGCCGCGCCCCTTTTAATCAGGGGCGAGGGAACAATGGGCCTGGACAGTAGGCTTTGAGCATCCCAAATTGCTTGCCATATGTTTTACATCCTCCTTCTCTCGTCATCGTCACCCATCATGCGCCTCTTTCTTCCCTCTTTCTTTCCCTCTTCCCCTTCCCCCAACGCCGAGTAGTTGGCTAGAGGAATATACCTCAGGCCGACCTCTCTGCATTTCGTATCATTATTGAGGAAACAGGTGATTCTGGGGCATCTAGGGCCCTATATTCTGGGGCCCTATAACGTAAAACTATTTCAATCTGTTTTTATTCCAATCTTCTGACGTCAAATTTACGTAACCGCCGACGTAAGCATCGCGTGGTGTCCCACAGCGTTGTTTGAACAGCCAAATCAAAGCTCTACTCGTTTAGAGGAGGCTACTTTTGTTTGCTTTCAAAGCGAATAGCATTGCCTACCTTGACAGGTTCTTCTTATCTAATTGGCTGTCAAGAGGCAAGGAACACGCAGAAGTGGAGACGGTATTCGCTGGGGCTGAGCTAGTGCAATGAAAGTAGATAACCGGATGATGTTGCAGGCGTCAGTGATTGGTCCGCTTCCACTTAGCTTGCGGTGGCTAGTCGTGGCGGCCTGCAACCGAAATAATAAAGAAGCCGCTAAAACGGATCCTCAGCGAGAAAGAGTTGGCAGAGCGATGTCGTATACGCGTCGAAAGGGCTCGACAACGTTATACTGCCACGCAGCACATTTTATTATACACAAATAAATCCATTCTCCCCGGCTGCTCCAAGTAGCCAGTGCCGAGTGATCGGCGGGCAGCGATCTTATATTCCTTTCGGAACGGGGCAGTCTCCGTCTATTCCGAAAAAAAAAAAAGCTCAGCTTCTTTCGGCATTTGAATGCATCTTTAATGCGTACACGTCACTTTGCTGTAGTGAGTTTTCGCGGTTTTCGAGACGTAGTTTTCGTGACGTTTTCGCAGCCCGAAAACTTTTGACCAATAGCGGAGGCCTAAAGGCGAGAAAGGCGTAAAATCGTAAATAAATGGTTTTCTTTTGCTTGGTCTAATCATGCATAATCAGTGTGTACACGTCATAGCAGATGGGGAGCTCTCGCGGCTTTTGTGACATAGCGTGACAGACAGGCTTAGTGGGTTGGGCCCGAAACATTTTTCGCGAATCGTGGAGGGCTGACTGCAGAAATGGAATAGAAACATATGGAACAGCTTTACGTTATAGCCCCCCTGATGATAAACAGATATACATGGCATCGATTCACGACAACGATCAAAGCGATCCTGCTGCCTCGAAAGACAAGCACGACGTGTCGTCCGTATACCTTACTCATCCTTTATCACAACTATAAGGAGTAAATCCATCGACGTAGCGTTCAAATACAGCAAGGATAATTCGCGGCTTGCATGGGAGCTCTCTTTGGCGGCTAAAAGAATGACAGCCCAGCAATTACAGTCCAATAGTTGGTCGCATCGCCGCCACTAATCACTTTATTTCGCATATGGCCATTGCTGGTAATGAAGAAACTGACCATGTTGATTTTTGAATTCATTAGTATACGGCATATGTCCTGGAATGTCTTGATATAACGCCCATGCAGCACACCAGCAGAAATGATTTTGCGAGAGTTTCTTACTTTTGATTAGTTGCTTACCAACGTTGGCCTTACCTATAACTGCTCCGATCTCGCCCATTAGGACGAATCCCTAGCGCTTGGCAGGCACCCTGTTGACAGGTGTGAGCTGTTTGTCCTCCTCATCTCTTCGCCATTTCTTCCGCGAACAATTCTTATGGTGTGAGTGCCTGTTAGCGATGTCGGTGGCTCATACCGGTTGGTTTCGAGGTATTCCACAAGGGCCAGGGTTGCCTGGTCTTTGGAAGAAAAAGTAACCGAAAAATTCCGAAAAGTAGTTAAAAATGTCGCCAAATGTGGCACAAGCTTTATTTTATAGCCAAGAAAATGTAGCTGTGGCGAGAGAAAACAACAATTGTCAATTTTTTTTTTGCGAAAGGAAAGAAGAAAAAGGCGAAATGACCTGCAGTTTTCTGCTGAACTGAAGGCAAATGAGAGTAACAGAACAAAACAAACGTTATCACTGATTGTTGTATCATAATTTGCTATAATAACTAGCTGACGTTCTTTGATAATTTCCGCCGCACACTTCATAGCCGAAGCGTTGTCTACAATTTCAGTACAAAAAGCTCGCTGCACGCTGTCCTTGCACCACTACGACTTGTCTTCAAACGTTCCCGTGCAACTGTATGACGTCACACACGTTCTACTCTCCCTGGCCTGCAGTCGCAAGCGCCTTTAGGAAACTCGCATACATACTGGCACCTGTAATGTCATGGCTACCACGACGCATTTTCGGTTGTTGCAGCCGATTTTGATACCAAGAAGCACGATCTTCGAGATTTGCTATCGAGGTAACCGTCGCTGGGGGTGCGATTAGGACACCACGTATTGCTTTCGTAGACGCAGAACACAAAAGCATAGCCTTTAAGATTGGTCAATTTCTGTTACGCAGAGAAAGCTGCTGTACGCCACCTATAAAGAAACTCAATCGGTCTCTTCAATTATCCGTCTCTGACTATATCCCGGAGTGCCCGAGGCTTTGATTTCAATCAATGAGTGTTGAGTATGAAGCATCTCGTGCAGTCCTGCACTGCCCGGGACGACAAATCGAAGAATCCCATTGGCCATAACGCGGCTATGATACGTTTTCAGTGCCTGGACTTGCTTCCCCAGCGCTTGCAAAACACAAAAGCAGTCTTCGAGATCTGACTTTTGGGGCTGTTGCTTCGAAGAAGCCGTGGGAGGGAGTGCGATTTGGACACTACCTATACCAATTACCACCACCAAAAGTAACCAGAAAGTAGCCAAGTCGCCAACCGCGAATTTAGGTCGCAAGAAACCTCTAGAAGTAGCCAATTTGGCGAGAATTCGCCAAACCAGGCAACCCTGACAAAGGCCGGCATGAGGCCCCTGCATGTGTAACGCCCATGCATCACGTCAGCAGAAAGGATTGTGCGCAAATTTCTTTCGTTTGATTATAATTGCTTACCAACGTTGGCCTTACCCAACTGCTCTGATCTCGCCCATTAGGACGAGATCGCGAGTGCTGTGCAGGCACCCTGTTGGCACGTTTGAACTGTGTGCCCGCCACACCTCTTCACCATGCGACGGCAAACAACATTACCTTGGTTCTGTCCAGCTACGTGGCATTTGCATATTTTTAAAGCTTGGTGCATGATACTTGGGACACCCTATATATATATATATATATATATATATATATATATATATATATATATATATATATATATAAGTATAATCACGATCGTATAAAGCCAACTGGCAATGAAGCAAAGAAGACGCATAGGGGTAATTCGCGGTGGTTGAAATCGGATGATGATGATTCCACCACCTCCGTATAACGCGTACGTAATGCGTAATGTGCTACGGCAACGGCCTTCGACCCGGCCAGATATATACCCAAGATAATGGGATAGTGTCTGAATAACACAGTGGCACATACTGATTGGCTAAATCAAAGAAAATGAAGTAAATCAATGAATCCGTTAAATGTCATTCGCTATGCCATTAAGATATTAGGATGCTTTAGATATGCTTGTGAGCCGACAGCATGTGTTCAGGTTTTATGTAGGAAATTATTTTTGTTACGCCGAACAGAGCTGGAAGTAACTTGTCAGCGTGCAAGGTTTATATGAGCTACGTCGCTACTACCTTCATACAACCTTTGTGTATATATATATATATATATATATATATATATATATATATATATATATATAATATATTCGGCAGAACAGCAAACACGTCCAGGATTGTCTGGGAGGGTTCACAAGGAACGTTTCGCTTTAAATGAAATGTAGCTGAATAAACAGCGATCTTTTTGTGAACCTTTGTATTGACGTTAACGGAAGGCACTTGACGGTCAATGTACCATATGTTTGGAAAACGACATTTAGCGTGTCTGTCAGCTTTTTTTTTTTGTTACTAGGTTATTGCTATCATATATAGTTGATTTGCGCACTTGAGATCTTGACCGTGTGCTATAAACCAAGTGCCGCTTCGTGGAAAGACGCAGCCTGTTCTACTTTTCTTTCGTTTTCAGCTTTGCTTGCCGGCGCATTTTGAGCACAGTGGAAATAGGATAAAATCGAGATTATGACGGAATTCCGTCGGGTCGGGTCGGGACAATACGAACGAAGAAGACAAAAACACCGGCCACGAAAGACTAGGCATTGTTAACGCTTCGCCTCCCACACAGACACACACACGCCTTGTTCACAATGAGACTCAAAAGCGACAAAACAGTCGCTTACGTGTATATGTCGTATGACGTGACCAATAAACCTAGCGTGAATGTCGCTATAGATGCCTCGGTGCCGTCATCCGACGTCTTTAAGCGATTGTTTCGTCGCTTTTCTGATGTGCGTTTTCCGGTGTGGGAGGCGAAGCGTTAACATTACCTGGTCTTTCGTGGTTGGTGTTCTGCCTTCTTCGTTCATCATGTGAAAAGATGACTTTTAATGCGTAAGCATTCTTTGGCGAGTACCGCAGCGAAATTGGTCCGTCCCTTGACGCCTTATATCTGCAAAATAAATGCATAATTGGTCAAGTTAACACATGCTGTCGCTGTAATAGTGTAACAGTGTGATTAGTGGCGTAAAAAAAAGGAAAAATACTTCTGATGAGGATTTGAACCATAACCATAGACCGCAGCGTGTCTGTGTGAGGCACATTACATTCATTGGAGTCACCGTTGCCGTGTCAAGATCGTAAGAAAAAAGGAAAATAAAGAAGTTAACACATATGTAATCGTTATAATATTGTAATAGTAGATAATTGGTAGCATTAGAAAAAAAATGCTGGTTACGTCGCCGTCGCCGCGTCAAGGTCGTAAAAAAAGGAAAATTAAAAACAGGAAAATAAAGAAAACTGTGGTGTGGCAAAAAAAGAGAAAAAAAATTGGTTGTGACCGCTTTCGGCGCAGTTGATACGATATATCTGCAAAATAAATGCATAATTGGTCAAGCTAACATGTAATCGTTCTAGCAGTGTAATTGTAGAATATTGGTAGCGATAGGTAAACATGCATAAGCTAGCTAAATAAGTAAGCAAAGGCAATGTAGCTGCCAAGCCAAAGAATGCTTACGCATTAGCAGACAATTCTCAGGATTTCTGTAGCATTTCTTTCCCTCTTGAGGTTCGCTTATTCTTGTTTAGTCATGACGAGAATGTCTGCCTGATAAAAAAGAAAAAGAATAAAGAAGTATAATGATAAAAAAGTACAATAATAAAAATAATAATAAAAGAAAGGTTGTAAATTGCGCAAGTAACGAAATTTCAGCACTAACAGACAGATATTTTATCGCAGAACCAGCCGATCGATCGATCGATCAGTAACACCCTCAGAGGTAGAGTTGATTCTAATGGGGCATGGGCATTAAATTTGCGCCATCAGGCATGTTGCCGCGGTATCCTAAATATCTCCGATGAGATTACGTCGTGAAGGAACCACTTCATATCAATAAAATGTCACAGTTTCGCCCTAAGGGCGAAGAAATGAATGCGATAGCAACACAGCAATGTCATACGAAGTAAGGTGAGCGGCTTTGGTAGCAATATGAATTGTAGCAAACATGAGCTGATTAAGTAAGCAGGTGTGCTGCGGCGTAAGTAGACCGACATGAAGAGAGACTCGATGACCACGAGAAGGCGCGTGTGAAACGGTGCTGTTGATGAGAAGCGCTTCCCGTGGGCAGCGCGTGCGAAGGGACACACCTGTAGCGCTGCACTGCCGATCCGGGCAGCATTGCATGTGTAGCGTGCGTTGGAAAATGTGGCCCGACTATTACTAACTGAATGAACAAGCGTGGTGTGAGCGCGCACAAACAAACATGAATAGATCACACTGAATGACTGCAGACAACGACTGTCAAAACGCTGGCATCAAGCGCATACGCCGCAGCGGGCGAAGCTACGTGCGGACTATCGCTTCAACGGAAACTGAGCGGCGAATGCACAGCGCATACGAAGGCCAGAGCCGTGTGGAGATAAGAGACGGTGCGGGCGAGCGACGAGCGCGGTTGTTGGCACAGTAAAAGTGCCCCCCCCCCCCCCCCCCCGCTCCCTCCGGCGCTGGCTTCCCGCTTCCTTGCTTGCGCGTGGGAGATTAAGTGCGTTCGCTCTCCGTGATAGCGCGCGTCCCCGCACGCTTCCGCTCGGGCATACGGCGCGCGGCGAAGATTTTATCTATACGGAACCTCACGGCGACAGCGACGACGACGGCGACGGCAACGCCGACGGCAGAAATCCGGTTGAAGTGTCCATATAATTGCTATCGCAATAAAGCTTTCTTGGTTGTAATAAATGTTGGTCGTGCTTAGTAGCTTGGACTAAACTATAAATGTCAACCATCTCCTAAATTTTGTGTCCTGTCGAAATAGAGGTAGCAAAGAAACGAACACAAATGCGTTTCCAGTAGAAGACACCATATCCGTGCCAGTTTTTTCTTGTTCCCCCCTATAGTGCACTGCGAGATGGTGGAACACTTTTCCGACGATCTATTCGGAAACAGCGGTGAAAGGCCCCGCAGTGCACATGTAGAAATTCTAGACCGCCAGCGTATATAGAGTAGCGAACCAGACGCGTTTCTGGTTAACATATATACAGGGTGTTTCATTTTAACTGCACTAAATTTTTAAAAATTGCCTGTGGCAGATAGCACAATTATAATCCTTGATCTAAACTACTTGATGAGGCGGCCATTACTTCCCCGACAAATCAAAACGCCAAATTGAATAATTAACATAATTACGCAAATTAAAATTTTAATTAATTATTTTACGGCACATCTTTCAATCTATACGAATTACAACCGCTGAGTTCGCACGGTGTATCCACTTGGAAAGAATTGTCAGGACTGAACCAGTTTCGAGGTAATAATTTTCAAAGTGTCCGACGAAATGCATGGGCGTTCCAGTTACCTCTTTGAGGAAAACGCTGTTTTATGCATGGAAGCACCAGGTTAACTGGAACGCCCATGCTTTTCGTCAGACACTTTGAAAATTAATATCTCGAAACTGGTTCAGTCCTGGCAATTCTTTCCCAGTGGATACACCGTGCGGACTCAGCGGCTATAATTCGTAGATCGAAACATATGGGCCGTAAAATAATTTAAAAGTTAATTAGCGTAATTGTTAATTATTCAATTAGGCGTTTTGATTTCTCGTGTAAGTAATGGCCGCCTCATCGAATAGTTTAGATAAAGGATTATAATTGTGCTATCTGCCACAGGCAATTTATAAAAATTTGGTGCAGCTAAACTAAAACACCCTGTATATAGACAAGCGGACTTCAGCAAACGCATGCCTTTGCATGTATCTAATTCTTACTTTTATTTATTTACAAATACTGCAGGCCATATTCGGGCCCAAGCAGGAGTGGTTACATCAATGGTAATAAACAAGACTAGAAACAGAAAAATACAGGGACATAAACATTTGCAATGCAGAATTATCAACAATAAATACGAAGCACGAACAATAGTTGTAGTTCGCAACTCAAAAAGAAAGCAGTGATATACCAAGCACACATAACAGTGCATTGCATTCAGCATTTTACATAATATTAGTATAAAACACACACGAGAATTTTTTTTAAATTTCTTTCATTGCGGTGTAGTACAAGATTAATATCAAAAGAAAAATTTATTCACAAGATGAACAAACGACTGCGTCGTATTAGCGTGAACTACTTCTTGTGGTAATTTATTCCATAATTAAATAGCATGAGGAAACAGGAAATATTGATGTGTGTTAAGGTGACTAAATGGTTGTCTAACTTTTGTTGGGGTGTGTACGGTCAAAGCGCAAAGACGGCTCGGTTATGTAACGTTCACACTGTATTTTAAGGTGATCATGGTAAAGCTGTTAAATTTTAATCTGGACAACATTCTACGATGATCGAGTTTTTTCATCTTTGCCCTATCGCGAAGGAGCGATACGCTCGAGAAACGCGAATAGGTAGAATAGATAAACCTCAAGGCTAAGTTCTGTACCCTTTCTATTTTGTAATAAAATATTGCTTTTACGGACTCCAGATTAGGTCCGCATATTCTAATTTTAGCCGGACGAGAGCTTTGCATGCTGTTCACTTTAGGGCGGGTGACGCATGACGCAGTTTCCATCTTAAAAGTGCTAGCTTTTTCAGTTCGTTAGTACAAGTAGGAGGAGGAGTAGATTTTGATGAAGAGAAGGGAGGAGAGGTCGGCCTGTCTCTAGGCTGCTACTCCTCAACATTAGTACAAAGATTGTCTACTCGTATATGGCGTTCATAACTTAGTTTACTCGTGAGTGTAACACCCAAATACTTCACTTGCTGAGTTTTTATATCATCATCATCATCATCATCATCATCATCATCATCATCATCATCATCATCATCATCATCATCATCATCATCATCATCATCATCAGCCTATATTTATGTCCACTGCAGGACGAAGGCTCTATCGCGAAGGAGCGATACGCTCGAGAAACGCGAATAGGTAGAATAGATAAACCTAAAGGCTAAGTTCTGTACCCTTTCTATTTTGTAATAAAATATTGCTTTTACGGACTCCAGATTAGGTCCGCATATTCTAATTTTGGCCGGACGAGAGCTTTGCATGCTGTTCACTTTACAGACTCTAGAAGCTGACTGGCGATCTTGAATTCTTGTTCTCTTGCCAGGCTGTTGAAAATTAATATGCAGCAGACAAAGATAATGTTGAACCCCACTCTTACACTTTCTCGGTTAAGGTCCCTGCGATCTCCAATTACCCCTGTCTTGCGCCAGCCGATTCCAACTTGCGCCTGCGAGTTTCCTAACTTCATCACTCCGCCTAGTTTTCTGCCGACCTCGACTGCGCTTCCCTTCTCTTGGTATCCATTCTGTAACCCTAATGGTCCCCCGGTTATCCATCCTACGCATTACATGACCTGCCCAGCTCCATTTCTTCCGCATAATGTCAACTAGAATATCGGCTATCCCCGTTTGTTGTCTGATCCACACCGCTCTCTTCCTGTCTCTTAACGTTAGACCTAAAATTTTTTGTTCCATCGCTCTTTGTGCAGTCCTTAACTTGTTCTCGAGCTTCTTTGTTAACCTCCAAGTTTCTGCCCCATATGTTAGCACCGGTAGAATGCAAAGATTGTACACTTTTCTTTTCAACGACAGTGGTAAGCTCCCCGTCAGGATTTGGTAATACCTGCCGTATGCACTCCAGCCCAATTTTATTCTTCTATAAATTTCTTTCTCATGATCGGGGTCCCCTGTGAGTAACTGACCTAGATAAACGTACTCCTTTACAGACTCTAGAGGCTGACTGGCGATCTTGATTCTTGTTCTCTTGCCAGGCTGTTGAAAATTAATATGCAGCAGACAAAGATAATGTTGAACCCCACTATTACACTTTCTCGGTTAAGGTCCTCAATCATTTGTTGTAATTCGTCCCCATTGTTGCTGAATAGGACAATATCATCTGCAAACCGAAGGTTGCTGAGATATTCGCTGTTGAACCTTACACGTAAGCCTCCCAGTCTAAGACCTTGAATACTTCTTCTAAGAATGCAGTGAATAGCATTGGAGAGATTGTGTCTCCTTGCCTGACCCCTTTCTTGATAGGTGATTTTCTATTTTTCTTGTGGAGAACCAAGGTTGCTGTGCAATCCTTGTAGATATTTGCCAATATATTCACGTATGCATCCTGTACTCCTTGGTTACGTAATGCCTGCTGGTATGACTGCTGCTATGACTGCTGGTATCTCTACTGAATCAAATGCCTTTTCATAGTCTATGAAAACCATATAGAGAGGTTGATTGCACTCCGCAGATTTTTCTATTACCTGGTTGATGATATGGATATGATCCATCGTAGAATATTCCTTCCTGAAGCCAGCCTGTTCTCTTGGTTGGCTGAAGTCAAGTGTTGCCCTGATTCTATTTGAAATTACGTTGGTGAATGTTTTATACAATTCTGAAAGCAAGCTAATGGGTCTATAATTCTTCAATTCTTTAACGTCTCCTTTCTTATGGATGAGTATAATGTTGGCGTTCTTCCAGCTTTCTGGTACACTTGAAATCGTGAGGC
Source organism: Dermacentor silvarum (assembly GCF_013339745.2). NCBI lineage: Eukaryota > Metazoa > Arthropoda > Arachnida > Ixodida > Ixodidae > Dermacentor > Dermacentor silvarum. Next base: position 182,369,306 of record NC_051154.1, on the reverse strand, counting down.
ATTGCATATAAAGGGCCGCAAGCTTTTCAAGTATGATATCTCCTCTATCCTTGATTAAATCGACTGTCATTCCATCTTCTCCAGCAGCTTTTCTCCTGGTCATGTCTTTCAAGGCCCTTCTAACTTCATCGCTAGTTATAGAAGGAGCCTCTTTATCCGGTTCATCACTATTTCGATTGAAAGTAGCTTGACTGTTTTGGGCACTGTACAGGTCAGTATAGAATTCTTCCGCTGCTTTTACTATGTCATCGAAATTGCTGATGATATTACCATGCTTATCTTTCAGTGCATGCATTTTGTCTTGTCCTATGCCTATTTTTCTTCTCACTGATGTCATGCTGCGCTTATATTTCACTGCTTCCTTAATCTTTTCCACGTTATAATTTCAGATATCCCTTACTTTGTTCTTGTTGATCAGTTTCGATCGTTCAGCGAATTCTATCTGGCCTCTCGAGTTTGACACTTTCATGTTTTGCCGTTTCTTTATCAGGTCCTTTGTTTCTTGTGAGAGTTTACATAAGCATTTTTAATGGTGTACGCAAATTCTAAAGACTATTTTTCGTGAGAAACAACATCAAACACTTTAGAAAAGTTTAACAACACTGCCCCAATTTGACTCTTCATATTTAGTGAACTTACGAAACGAAATCATCGGTTCTCTCAGCTAGCTGAGTTGCAGTAAACTGACCAGGCCTAAATCCATGTTGAATGTTATGAATCAGTTGGTTATTTTCTAGATGTATCATAATCGGCCTTAAATATAATATGTTCTAGCAGCTCACAAATTGCGAATGTTAAGGAAACTGGTCTGTAGTTGTTTAATTCTAATGGAGATCTAGACTTATGAATTGGGACTATCCTCGATATAGAAACAAAAACACACTTGCTTTTTTCAGAGCTGCATAAACGGATGCGGTCGCATGCTGTGCTAGCGTCTCATTGCGTTTGTTGAGTGCCCAATTACCCCCCCCCCCCCCTCCGCCTCGAACATGCAGCCGTGTGAATAACAGGACACTTTTTCTTCTTCTTTTTTTGAAGTATATTCGCGTGCGCAGCGCTTGTGTGCGTGGGGAGCATGTGTATAGCACCACGAGAGCAGCTCTGTCTACGTCGTGATTTAGCTTTATCATCCGTTTTTTTTTTTTTTTTTTTTTTTTACTAAGGCGTGACGCGATTTATAGCCGACAGTTTAGTGCACGGGATACTGCGGGGAAAAAATCAAGAAGACCGAGAACAGCAGCGAAAAGCATCCGCATAACAGATAACCCCGTCGATCGCAGTGCCAAGTGCGCGCGGGTACACAGGTGCGCTCGCGTGGTGGTATAGCTTGGGCTGGGGAGGACGCAGGTCGCAGACGAGGCTCCGGTTCGTCGAGCTTTGCTGAATGGCAATAGAAAAGGAATAAAAAAGCGAAATAGAAAAAAAAAGTGATATCGTTTACCCTCTTTGAAACGAAATTGATAGAATGACTCGCCTTCACTGTAGAACTTTCTTTTTATTGCGATAGCAATTATATGGACACTTGAACCGGATTTCTGCCGTCGGCGTCGCCGTCGTCGTCGCCGTCGCCGTCGCCGTGACGTTCCCTATAGATAAAATCTTCGCCGCGCGCCGTATGCCCGAGAGGAAGCGTGCGGAGACGCGCGCTATCACGGAGAGCGAACGCACTCAATCTCCCACGCGCAAGCAAGGAAGCAGGAAGCCAGCGCCGGAGGGAGCAAGGGGGGGGGGGGGGGGGCGCACTTCTCTGCCAACAACCGCGCTCGTCGCTCGCTCGCACCGTCTCTTATCTCCACACGGCTCTGACCTTTAAGTGCATTCGCCGCTCAGTTTCCGTTGAAGCGATAGACCGCACGTACCTTCGCCCGTTGCGGCGTATGCTTGCTGCCAGCGTTTTGACAGTCGTTGTCTGCTGTCATTCAGTGTGATCTCTTCGTGTTTGTGCGCGCTCACACCACGCTTGTTCATTCAGTTCGTAATAGTCGGGCCACATTTTCCAACGCACGCTACACACGCAATGCTGCCCGGATCGGCAGTGCAGCGCTACAGGTGTGTCCCTTCGCACGCGCTGCCCACGGGAAGCGCTTCTCATCAACACCACCGTTTCACATGCGCCTTCTCGTGGTCATCGAGTCTCTCTTCATGTCGGTCTACTTACGCCGCAGCACACCTGCTTACTTAATCAGCTCATGTTTACTACAATTCATATTGCTACCAAAGCCGCTCACCTTACTTCGTATGACATTGCTGTGTTGCTATCGCATTCATTTTTTCCTTCTTTTTTATTTTAAAAAATTTTCTCGCTTTACAATGTAGTGTCGACTCTGCTGTCCTCGACTAACAAGAGACACGAAGCAGACTCGTCCTCGCGGCGTAGCCGTAGCTGCCGTTACAAAAAAGTAAAAAAAAAAAAGAAAAAGAAAGTGATGATGGAGAGAAAGGATGTCGACAAAATATCAAAATCAGCCTTGTGAGCGCTCGTTTCTCACGGCTTCCAAAAATCTTGCAACGGACAAAGAAACGAGTTCTCGACACAATGCTGTGTTAGTAACTTCTAATTTGCGACGTGCTGATTGGTGGATTCATGGAGTTGAACGTCCCAAAGCACCCGCCCCGATAGCTTAGTGGTTATGGCGTTGCGCTGCTGAGCTACAGGTCACTGGTGCGATACCGGCCGCGGCGGCAACGAAATGTGGCCACCGTCGCCGGGAATCGACCTCGTGGCCAGCAGAAGAACGTCATTGCCACTGCGCCACCGCGGAGGGTAATTTGCGGTATGGATGCCTATATAGTTTACATTTGTTTAGAACTTGCTGCGCTAACGTTCTCCTAAGCTCACAATAAAGCTCACTGAGTTACTGAGACGGACGTGTACAGGTAGTCACAGTAAGCTATACTTAGGGCATCTATATACATCACGTGATGAGGTCAGTCTTTCGTATAGCAGCCAGCAGGCGCTTCTGGCGCACACATTGTTCCCTAAGTGGCACTTGGGTGAAAGTTTAATGCCGAGGAAAGTATTCGGAAATGAAAAGAGAGAAAAAAAAAAGTCAGACCAATTCAAGTTTACCACTTCCAGATTCTAATACAAGTTTTGTTTTGTTACAGCAAAATGCGGTAAACAATGTGTAGAGAAAACTTCGCCGTAATATATCACACTTCAGAGTTCAGACGATATCGGACATCTTGGCAGAATGCCGTACTTTAAAGCGAAGCTTTCGGTGGCGCTTCCCCCACATTGCGGCTGAGTAAACTGGACCGATACCGGAGACAGTGTAATCAATTAAACATGGCGACATGGATATGCCGATCCTTGTATACCAGTGTACGATGTGCGTCTACGCTAGGGTTTTGATGATGTTTGTAACGCGAACCGATGCTGGAGGCGATGCAACGACGTCACAGCACGCCCACGCCTCATACAGCATTAACGAGAGCTTAGCAAGAATAGTGCTGCACAGTGATCTCAGCAGGTCTATCGAAAATCTGTCACTTGACTTCACCAATCATCCTCCAGTGGTTTCTGGTCAATTTTTATTCTGTATTTTGTGCATCTTTTTAGTTTTAGCTCTTAGGCGCCCGTTCCTGCGGCGAGCGTCGGCGGCGGCGTTGGTGGCGAACCGAGTGAAAGAGCACAGTGAAAGATGAAAGAGCGAACGCGGAGCAGGAGATGAAAGACGAGAGGCGCGAACGGCGGAAACCAATGAGAGCGGCCCCTTCAGTGACGCGCGCGCGGGTCATGCGGACCCGCCCGTCTGTTCGATGCGCACTCGTATCTGGTCTCAGCTGGACCTCTCGTTTCGTACTATCGTCTGCTCGTGTCAGCTGTCACTCGCGCTTGTTTGATTTGCTTGGTTAGGTCTCGTCCGCGCTTGTTTCGATTGTCATGATTTGCGATTGTTTTGTAAGCTGATTGTATGCGCGACGCGAATTGTGTAGTGCTTCCTGGAAGCTACGCGGCACCAGCGATTGCACTGGAACCTTCGACGAGTCATGTGTAAAAGCCGACGCGCTTGACCAGCAGATAAGATTTTCGACGATCTCCAACTCTGCAAAATGTCTTGTCCAAATTCTTTGCCTCAATATATCGCGAAATAAAGACACGTATAGAGCTGCGCTCTAATTTCGCATTAGGGAGTATCGTATGCGTCGGTGAACTTTTTTTGTATGTAGCTTTTTGGTCACCTCAGTCCTCCCTTTCTTTTTCTTTCTTTATGATTCACATGTAGTGAACCAGGTTTTGTGTGTCATGATGTGATAAAACTATCTTGCATTGTTTTCTACAGAGCGAAGGCCATGTTATGTCATCATCAGCCTATATTTATGTGCACAGCAGGACGAAGGCCTCTCCCTGCGATCTCCAATTACCCCTGTCTTGCGCTAGCTGATTCCAACTACTTGCGCACTTCCCTCATGACTCCTACAATTAATCATGTTATATATATATATATATATATATATATATATATATATATAATATATATATGAACGAGAATAAAGCTAACCGAGGGGCCTCATTTTTATTAATCATATCATAAGAAGCCAACAAACAATGACACCAAGGACAACATAGGGGAAATTACTTGTACTTAGTAATTGAATTAAAGAGATTATAAATAAATGGAAATGAAAATGTATGAAAATACAGCTGGCCGCAGGTGGAGAACGATCCCACGTCTTCGAATTACGCATGCGATGCTCTTACCATTGAGCTATGTTGTCCCCTATTTCCCCTATGCTGTCCTTGATGTCATTGTTTGTTGGCTTATTATATATATATATATATATATATATATATATATATATATATATAATAAGCCAACAAACAATGACAGCATAGATATATATTATTGCATGTGACATTTCTTTTCGCGCGGTGTTAAGACTTTACGATCGTGTAGAAAAATGTAGACAGTGAATTGGCGCAATATCGCGGCAAGCACTACTTTACTGAGCATTTTCTTTTACATTAGACGTTACGGCGGCAATGCGTGGCGAAATACGAATGCAATCTGATATATATTTCGATCGCTGCAGTTTCACCTCGTAGCCCTCGCCTAGCTGGAGTTGTGGCGAATTGAATAGGCTGCGAAATATATTTGCCGCGTAGAGGTAGATTACAGTGAGAACTGTTTCCTGTCATCGGTTCAGCGAGCGTTCTGGCAGCTGCCTGAATACTGGATACAGTACTAAATGGGCAGGTAGAGTTAATCACAAAAGTTCACGGACCACGAGGTCTCAGAAAACGTTGAATTTCTGTGCAGTGTGTGACAGTAGCCAGTAAAACCGTACATCACAGTGTTGTTCGCATACACTATAGTAGAGGCTCGAAATTCGAATACCAGGCTGCGTTTTTAGGCTGCGGAGACATTCAGCTTTTCTCAGATCCCGTGGTCCGTGAACTAATATTGTCGACTGCACATAAGGCACTGAGTTATAGAAAATGCTTTCAATTACGGCTCAATTTACACTAATTATATCAACAAGCCCGTCGTTCTGCAGGTTGATCATTTCATCATCTAAACCGGTAGCAGAACTTTACAACAGCGAAGAGCCGATACATACTGACTTCTGCTCTATAACGGTTGCTTTTTTCAAAAAAGAAACGAGAGGGCAAACGAACCGACGTCAGTATATCAACACTCCAGTGCCACGATTTCGAGTCTGAGAAGAATGAACTGTCGATTGTCCTTTTCGTCGATCTCCTCGAACAAACAACGAAGCCGTGCGAGGAGAAAAAAAAGGTTCCGACGTGGCTGGGCTGCGCATCGACTGGGCAGCTGCTGCACTGCGGTGCAGCCACGGTCTCGAGCGGTGCACGCGGCCTCGCCTCCACAAAACAATCGGCTCGCGTGGCAGACGCTCACGCACGTTTCCATTGTTGCTCTTCACCCTCTCTCTCTCTCTCAGGTGATCGCCCTGAGAGCCTCCGGGTGGCCGTGCAGCGCTGAGGTGCCACGTGAACAGCGACTGCATATATGCGCCGTGGCTCTTATGTTCGGTCCGTGTCTCGCAAAAGCAATTACCTATCTATAGTCCCGATCATAAGCGTGCAAAGCTCTTTTTCACTGTAACCAAATTGTGCGGAACGCGTTTTCAAATATTGGCTTTCGTATGTTCCGTTTAAAATGTGGTAATCGCGAAACAACATTTTCATGGATACAAAAAAGAAAGAAAAAAAGGAAGAAAAGGAGTCACACCAACTGAAGTCAGTGCTAGACGGAAAAAAAAAAAAAAAAGCACGGAGAATCGGCATGCTATGAATATATGGCCGTGAAAGTCCGCAATTTACATGGGCCTTATATTTTCCGACGTCGTGCGTTACTATGACCTGCAAAGAAGAAAAGGCGCTCGAAATTTAAAACGCGTTCGAGGCCTTCAATGTCTTACGTATGCAGAATGCGCCGCTCCAGTCTTTTGTGCAGGGGCATGCTCAGTGGGCGCGGATTTGACATTTACCTCATGTTCACCTGTGCTTGCAGCGTGCGCAGCATTGTCTCGTGAAACGTAAAATGGATAACCATTGTCCCTGTGACAACATGCTCAGTGTAAAAGACTGTTCCAAAACCACAGCGGCAGTCCGGAAATCGGCGCACACTATAGGCAGCCTAGATGCGTTCCGTACACTCACGCGCAGCATAGGGCATTACACGGTGAATTAACATTGAGCCAATGATTAATCCGCCGGTGTGGTTTCAAAATATTACATTCGAATGCGTGCCGAGAGATTTGTCCGTTGAACATTCGGCGTCGTGGAGGACATCCACGTTCGCCAGTGATGTGATGTCCCCTGCCTCAAACGCCAACTACGTGCCGACCTTGTTTCATGGCACGACGAAGTGATCAAGTATATATCAGAGGGTGCGGATGCGCGAACACAGTACAGGAATATAGGCTTTGTCCAAAAGTTATAATATTTTTACCGCAGAGGCGGTTTTTTCTCGAGGTCCCCCGCATACTTCCGTTCCACGGGAACTACACGCCATCACCTGAAATGGTCACACCCGCGGCGTTCCCGATTCAATCCGATCGGGCAGCCGTTTCGAACCAGTTTGCTCCCTTCACACAAAGTGAATGGCGTCGTAGACCATCGCTACCCTTCATTTCAACTCGGCAGCAAAGTTCGGGCGTTATCTCTGTGGTCTTCTTGAGACTGGTTCTCGATATCGAGGGAATAAGGCATATGGTCTCACATATAGGCTGCTCGCCAGGGTCATTGTCTTGGACTGACGTGACTTCAGGCAGCAAGGGTTCTCCGCAGCTCGCGCCTTGAAACAATTGGAACATACATTGATGTACAGAAACGGCACGAACGTGTCAAAACGCCTAATTTCAATAGATATAATGGTGCGAAACAACGACACAAAGCCACACGTCCCATGTTCTACGCGCCTCAGCACTATTGCAAAACGCCTTAAAGCCGCAGAAAAGGAAACCATGAACAATTTTGACACTGTCGGATCCGCTTTGATCACGGGAGCTAGCGTCTAGAGACCCTTGAAACACCCATTCACGTTGACGAAAGCTCGAACGCACCAGAACGTCAGAACGCTTCCATACATCTGAAGGCACCCTTGGTGATTGGCCCTGATCGCGTGGCACCTAGCGAAACCTAATAGCTTCACTTTCGATTTCTAAGTCTCAGAGAGGCGCTTGATTTACCAGTGTTTCACGACAACATGCCGTGAATCCGTCGTGGAAAAGCGCTGCATCAACGGCAAAGAATTTAACGGACCGAGTTAGGTAACACCGCCAGAGGAAGCGTCAGGCGGAGGACCCTCGCTCGAAACGAGCAAGAAGCGTTGTGATCGAGCTAGTCACGCAGACTGTGAGTGTCACCAACCACGTGCTACGTGCACACCTCTTGGCTATTGCTTTCATTGTTATTGTATAGCGCTCACCAGCCTCAGCTTCTCCGGACACCTGGTTTGGTTCAGAAATCAAATAGCCCTTACTTCCTATCAGACAGCTGTGGCAGTGCAGAGTACTGATCAGCACTGGCAAGCATTTGAGTCGCTGGACTCCCTCAGTGCACTCGTATTACCTTGGGATGCTACTGAAAAAAAAATTCCTCCACTGCACGGCTTGTTTAAAAATTGGACAGGCTTGGAGCTAAGTAATTTCTCGACACTCTCTGAATCCTGGGCATACATACGCTCCCTGCATCCTGTATCGTTCGGAGATGATCTGCGGCAGCTTTTTCATTCACCCTACTTTGATTCAGAAAGCACGAACCCTTTTACTTTTGTAGTTTGCGTACTTATTCTTACAGCGGCAGAAAAAAATGTGATAGCTTTCTTAGTGCCTCCACATCTGTAGCTTTTGGCTGGCCGAGAACCAATTATACATCTTACGTTTTCATAAACAATGTTTAGAGAAATAAAAATAAATCTCATTTTGGGTTTTATTGACAGAATCGTAGTAACAGCTTAAGATTCCGCGCGTTCCACCTCGCGGTAATTAATGATCATCCTCCGTGCAATGCGTTGGGCAAAATTTCGTTTCACTGAACAAAAAATGAAGGAGCCCTTTGGGCAAAAAAATGCAGTCCTTTCAAATTCACGACGTAGACACACCTTTAGAACTCGTTACGACTTCTTTGACTGCGGTTTCACTCTGAATCTGAAGGTCGTACATACATTAGGCATTCAGAGGAGCAGGGAAAATAATTTAATTTTTATTTTTCAAGCATGTTCGAAAGTCGACCTGTAATTAAACTCTCGCACAGAATGTAGAACCGTCGGTGCAGTCTAGTTCCAGGTTTCATCCATATGATTTAATAAGTGTTCGTTCGGATGAGAAAAATGCCCAACACTGTAAATGGTTAGTGAATTAAAGTAAGCACAACCACCAGGAAAAAGGCTACTGAAAAAAAAACAACGAAAAAAAAAAACGAAAACTGATCGCTACTTGGCGGTGGCGCTAATAGATGTTTCCGGCAAGAATATAGCGCAAGGACGGTTGCAGGTCATCAGGCAGCTTGGCAGTTTAGAAATTTTGAGTCAACATGTCATCGAGAAGCGAGGTAGCGCCACATGTGTGACTCTCGATTGCAACAGTGCCTGAAGCGCGACGTCACGAGCGAAAGCGTCACACATTACGTAAACTTTCTCGTCGCACAGGGAGACGTGACAGCACCCGTTGAATCATAAATGTTTGTACTACGTACCGAGGCATCGATCGCTGCCGCTGACGCCGTACTTTTTCTCGTTTTTGGTTTTCTTTGGGCGAAAGAAATACTTTACCTAGAAAAACAATGCGAGGAAAAAAAGTAAGCAGAATGGCAGCGTATTTCTTAATTTTCTCCTGTTTCCCTGTTCCTATAGACTCTCTTCTTAGTCTTTCCCCGCTTCAGTTTGATTTGTGCAGCCTTAGACGGAAATTTTACCCCTGATATTGGCTGAAGAAATTCGCATAAGTAGCACTCGGCAAAAGCAACCTGGATGCATACACTTTGAAAGAACTCATTAAAACGTAAGCGCTGTACACACTTACCAACTCTTCTGCGGGTTACTAACTTTTAAAGAAGCTGTGTGAAACCACAAGGGCCCCAGGGGCAGTAGACGAGATCATTAATAGAAGTGACTGCTGAGCTTGTTACGGTGACCGGCCAGCAGTGTTTGATGTAGCGTGCAGTCTTCTATTTCTTTTTTTTTCAATCAAATTGTTTTTCGGTGATACAAACAAGTAATAATAATGAGTGCTTACCAGCAGACGTAAGGGTAAAAAGCAAAGCTCAGTTGACAGATGAGAGCATGTGATTGTCCTTTAGTGCAAAAGGCACACAGGGGCTGTAAGTGTCGAGAGTGTGTCTCCATGTCGGCGACTTAAAAAGTGGGCTTGCCATTGCACCGCTTGTCACCTCTTTGACATTTGATTGTCATGCGATGTCATGCGTGTTCCGGTTATTGTTACGTATTCTTTTATTATTTTTTGTCGTTTTTTTTCTGTTCGGTGCCCTATAGCTGCAGGTTTTACGTGTTAGTCCGCGAGTAGCTTGGCTGTATTCTGCCCTTGGCCCACCGTTTGTTGTCTGCAAGCATCCTCACAATTTCTAGCTGTCGCTGCTCTACTGACGCGTCTGTCCTCCTCGTGAATAGACTAATAATTAAGGTTGCATAACTTGAGTACGTGACAAGCGTCAGCGTGCGGAGGGAGGCAGCCGTGAATGCGCCACGCATGCAGAATCCTTGAATGCGCACCAGGTGTGTTGTGGCATGATGGCATTTGGAGTGCGAGAAAAGCCTGCTTTTGCATCACGTGCCTTCTGGAATAAACTGATCGTATTGAATACAGGAAGTGCGCGTGTGCGTCACTGGCCCCGATCGTCAGACACATCACGAATATACGCGGCTAAAGAGGGTTGGTTTCTCTTCTACGTTGACTTCCCGACAGACAAAGAAAAAAGACGAGAAAAAAATTGATCGAATTTCTTCGTGCTGATAAGGTTCTTTTGTCATTTTGGTTAACAGCGTGCACTTGAGCGGTCAGTATAGACAGCGACCATGCGCATGGCTCTTCTGCCAGGCAGGCGCACTTGTGGTAACCTTGTGTATTCCAAAACCGTACATTCCAACAAAGCGGATATAAAATTACCTATTCTAATACACTGATTCGATTTGAATCTGAAGCATAAAGTTTGTATTCGAAAGCTCAAATATTTTTCCACATCACCTTACTTTTAAGCACCCGAATATATATATATATATATATATATATATATATATATATATATTATTTATTTTATTATACCTCAAGGGTCCCGTTAGGGACATTACATGAGGGGTTATATATCTAAAACACCCTGTACATATATATGTACAGGGTGTTTAGCGAACACTTTCAAAAATTCTTAAAGGTTGCCTGTGGCAGATAGCACAATTCTAGTTCATGAGCTAGTCTACTCGAAGAGGCGTACATTACTTGCACAAGAAATTAAAATGCACTTTCAAAACATTAAGAAAAATTCACTAATTAAGTTTTTAACTAATTACCTGATAGCCCATATTGCAATTTACAAATTGTAGCCATGTAGTTCGCAAGGCCGATCCACTTGGTACGAATTCTCGGGATGACACCAGTTTCGAGATATTAACACCAGAACTTTGCGGAGAAATGCATTGGCGTTCCAGTAAGTTTCTTAAAAAAACGTCGCTTTATGCATTGAAGCACAAAATTAATTGGAACGCCAATGCATTTCTCCGCAAAGTTCGGGAATTAATATCTCGAAACTGGTGTCATCCTGAGAATTAATTCCAAGTGGATCCGCCTTGCGAACTCCACAGCTACAATTTGTAAATTGCAGTATGGGCCATCAGGTAATTAGTTAAAACTTAATTAGTGAATTTTTGTTGATTAGTCGATTATGCATTTCCATTTTTTGTGCAAGTAATGTCCGCCTCTTCGAGTAGACCCACTCATAAACTAAAATTGGGCTATCTGCTACAGGCAGCCTTAAATAAATTTCGAAAGTGTTCGCTGAAACACCCTGTATATATATATATATATATATATATATATATATATATATATATATATATATATATATATATATATATATGTGTGTGTGTGTGTGTGTGTGTTACTTATCCTTCTTAATGCAGGCACACCTAGGAACAAACGCATACAAAGCGAGCAAAATGAAAGTGGACAAAAAGATGGCATGTCGCCAGTGGGAGCCGCACCCTTTTCTTTATAATTTTCTGCATTTCTACCACAGTTAATTTCCCCGCTGCCTTCGTTGGCTTCATTGTCTGTTGGCTTTATATGGTTATGATGAACAAAACTCGAGACCCTCGGTTTCCCTTCTTCTCTCATTCATTCATAGCGAGGGTCTCGAATCTGGTAGAACTAATATCATTAGCTAGCATATGAGGGTTTTTTAGCCACGTGCCTGCTCTCCTAAGTTCACGTGCACGTGATGCCATCGGGGAAACATGCTGGGCATACCAACATACCATACCAAACATACCATGGCTCTGAGTGGCGCTGGCTAACACTCCTTTGGCTAAATCTAGTAAACATAAATACCCAAGTTAGTGGACGGATTGATAGCCATCGCCGTAGCACAAATGGTAGTGCAACGCACGCATAATGCGGAGGTTGTGGGTTCGGCTCACACCGGCCGTACGTTATCTTTTCGTCCACTTTCGTTTCCCCTTTCTTGAATATTTTCAAAATTTCAACCACAGTGAATTTCTCCGATGATTTTCTTGACTTAATTGTGTGTTGGCTGTATATATATATATATATATATATATATATATATATATATATATATATATAACTCCCAGGATAAGCATGAGGGCCAGGTTCCTTTTTTGCCCACAGGAGGCTCAACATCGGAAACCACAGGAGACTGTCGGAAAGCGCAAACAGACGCTTTTAACGCCTGTTTAAGCTGTTTTAAGTGATGTACGCTGTTTAGTTTTCAGTAATCGAGCAATCGAGCCTTGAACGTTGCCATGAAACTGAATCTGGCAACCTTCGCCACGCGAACCTTCTCGAGTGAAGCTAGCTTATGGCAAGGCCCTTTGGGGAGTTATCAGGCATTATCTGGTATTTCATTGGGCTTAGTGAGGTTAGGAGAACTGGTAAGGCTTATAAAGTGCTGTCTAATGGTCACGTTCTCTGCTAGAGGTGTTCCAGATAACAGATAATATGAGTTAGGATTTCTAATTTATGATGACTTAGCAGGCAACATTGAATATTTATACAGCACTTATGAAAGTGTAGCAGCCATCGTAATAAAGGTAAATTGTAGATATTGCTACGGACCAGTATTTACGATGACGAAGAGACGAGCAGTATGAAGACGACGATGACGATTACAGGCTAGCGCGGGCTGTTGCCTCATGGCCTAGTGCGGCGTATTTGTTTGTAAATATACTTGTACATGGCTTCTAGTCTGCGTCTTTCTACGTAACATATCTGGTGGAGGTGGACGTTCTCTGTACCTCGTCACGGAGCTTCGCAGCGGACGGTACGTCGAGCCTTCCGTCATGGCTCCCGGCGACGACAGCTCGACTCAGCCGGCTGCGACACCTGCTGCCACTTCGACGACCTACATCGCTCTCTCTGCTCCCCGTGATCCTGGCGTATTCTCGAGAAAAGATGGGGAAGACGTCGAGGACTGGATCAGCCTGTACGAACGCGTCAGCACCAATAACCGGTGGGACCCTACTATCATGCTCGCCAACGTCGTCTTTTGCCTCGGTGGCACACCTTGAGTTTTGTTTCGGACACACGAACATGAGCTCACCAGTTGGGATTCGCTTAAGCAAAAGCTTCGGGACTTGTTCCGAAACCCCTACTGTCACCAACTTGTCGCGAAGAAGGCGTTATCCAGCCGTGTGCAGACGTCAACAGAGCCCTACGTCACGTACATTCAAGACGTCTTAGCTCTGTGCCGCAAAGTTGAGCACATATGACTGAGCCAGACAAGGCTTCCCACATTCTCAAAGGCATTGCCGATGACGCCTTCCACTTGCTCGTTTTCAACAGCGTGGCGACGGTGGATGCAGTTTATAATTATGAGTGCCGCCGCCTGGAACTCGCAAAAAGCCGACGTATCGACCAGCAGCTTGACCTTCTACCAAACACACCAGTGACATCTTCCTTTGCCGACGCTCCTCGTCCCAACAACACTGGAGATGTTACTAGGATCGTCCGGCAGGAGATTGAGGCCGCCTATCCGGCTGCCTTCGACTCCAGCTCCTCCAACGCATCTGCAGTCACGGTTTCCCTGATCCAGGCAGTTGTCCGCCAGGAGTTCGCTAACATGGTTCTTCACACCGTCTGCTCGGCCTATCGCCCGGATACCAGCATGTATTCTTCGGTTCCTCCCCGTCCCACATCTCATTACCCACCACGTTTCCGCAACCCATCTGAATGGCGCACTGCTGAGGACAAGCCCATTTGTTTTCACTGCCGTCGAATCGGGCACATTTCTCGCCACTGTCGCAGTCGCTGGAGTTCCCCGACCCGGTCTACTTATACTGCCTACTCTCGCCCAGGTGGCCCTTCTCGACCCTATGCCGCACGCTCCGATAATGCCGCCACTGAATATCCTGCACTGAACCGCCCCTATTCACGTTCGCCTTCGCCCCAACGCCGACAATCTCGCTCGCCCCAGCCCCGTCGCTCATATATATTCGCCGACTCCCTACGGACACTCTCAGCCGGAAAACTAGACGATGCACGCCTCGAGGTGACGCTGCATCGCGCCCTACGCCGCCAAATCCTTTACTGACGCTGCCCACTCATCTGAACCTTCTTGACGTGCAAGTCAACGGTGTTTCTGTGTCTGCTCTTATAGACACTGGGGCGCATTTGTCAGTAATGAGCGCTGACCTTCGTAACCGACCGAAGAAAATAATCACACCTGCTACGACGCCTGTTGTCCGTGTCGCCGACGGCGGAATAGCCCCCGTAATTGGTATGTGTGCCGCCCGCGTCTCCTTCGCCGATCGCTCCACTATCGTTCTATTCACAGTCATCGCCCACTGTCCCCACGACATCATCCTCGGCTTAGACTTCCTCTGCGCGCATTCTGCTCTCATCGACTGTTCAGCCAGTACTCTCCGCATTTACCTGCCTGTTCTGGATCCCGCTGTACTACAACCCAGTCGCCTAAGTTCCGTAGACTTCGTTCGCTTGCCACCTTCGGCACTGACTTACGTTGACTTTGTGTCATCCCCACCAGTGCCCGACGGTCACTACATCGCGGCTCCCATGCAAGACGTCCTCCTTACCCATGGAATCACAGTACCTCATACAGTTTTATCTATTAAGGCGAATAGCGTCTACCTGCCAGTGGTAAATTTTTGCTTGACGACTCAAATGCTGCCACGCGGGATGTCTCTGGCCCAGCTTTGCTCATTCGAGGATCACTCAGTAGCATCTATTGCAGTAGACGACAATTCAGCCAATCCTCCACTACCATCGCAGTCGGCAACTTGTACCATCGCTGACTTCCAGAAAATGATTGCGCCCGACATGCCGTCCGGGCACGCTCGTGAGCTCTACCGCGTTCTATTTTCCTACCACGATATTTTTTACTTTAACGATCGTCCTTTGGCCTAGGCTACAGCGGTTAAACATCGCATAAATACCGGCGATGCCCATCCAATTTATCGCCACCCGTATCAAGTGTCGCCGGCTGAGCGTCAAGTTATTCACGCAAAAGTTCGCAAAATGCTTGCCAAGAACGTTATAGAACCGTCGTGTAGTCCATGGGCGTCACCTGTTGTACTGGTGGAAAAAACACCGCCCAAGCACTCCGTACAGGTGGTTAACCAGCGAAGCTGAAACGTGTGGCGCCGGTGTTTAGCAGTGGGTTAACTCCAACGCTGTATTGAAGCGTTTCTCAATTATTGGTTACATGTTTGTGTTTCTAGTGGAACGCAAGCGCCAATGGTGGGCCGATGCTGCTAACCACGACGCCGAGCTAACTCGAGATATCGAACGCATGCGCCAACGGCGAGCCGAGGAGGCGGCGTTGCGGGCAGAGCAGCGTTAACGTGGCAAAGGGGGGGGGGGGGACGCATTCGCTAACGACGTCACTAACGGCGCTGCCAATGGCGCGCGCGCTTGGGTGAGACGTAGAGAGAACGACGTAACCGACGGCGCAGCCAATGGAGACCTTTATCGAAACATGTGGCGAACGGTTTTTCGTTTTGCTAGCCATATACAGCTTTCGCTGTAAAAGAAAGATGGCTCATGGCGCTTTTGCGTGGATTATCGGCACCTTAACAGGGTTACCAAAGGAACGTGTATCCCCTACCTCGCATTGATGACGCCCTTGACTGCCTCCACGGTGCTCGCTATTTCTCATCTATTGACCTTCGCTTCGGCTACTCGCAGATTGCCGTGGACGATCTAGACCGCGAGAAGACTGCCTTTGTAACACCCGACGGTCTTTATCAATTCAAAGTGATGCCGTTCGGTTTATGTAACGCTCCTGCCACTTTTGAACGCATGATGGACTCCCTTCTTCACGGTTTCAAATGGTCCACGTGTGTGTGCTATTTGGACGACGTTATAGTATTCTCCCCACATTCGCTACGCACATCGAAAGCCTCTCAGCAGTTCTGGACGTTTTTCGTCGAGCGGTCTGCAGCTCAACTCATCAAAGTGCCAATTCGGCCGTCGCCAGATTACCGTGCTTGGACATCTCGTTGACGCGAATGGAGTGCAACCGGACCCAGGCAAGATCCATGCTGTTACGCACTTCTCTGTTCCGAAGTCTGTCAAGGATGTGCGCAGCTTCATCGGTCTGTACTCGTACTTCCGCCGCTTCGTGAACAATTTCGTGGCCATTGCACGACCACTAACCGAGCTTTTGAAGAAAGACGCCGCTTTCCAGTGGTGCGATAACGAGGCCTCTGCGTTCTCGCATCTAATCAACCTTCTCACAACGCCGCCCATTCTGTACCATTTCGATCCTTCTGCGCCCACCGAAGCCCGTACTGATGACAGCGGCCACGGAATTTGCGCAGTACTAGCACAATGCCAGCGCGGCAACGACCGTGTTATCGCTTACGCCAGCAGGCTCCTCTCACCCTCTGAGCGTAACTATTCCATCACTGAGTGTGAATGTCTGGCCCTAGTTTGGGCGGTTGCGAAGTTCCGCCCATACTTAAATGGCCGACCATTTTCCGTTGTCACAGACCATCACGCGCTTTGCTGGTTGTGCTCACTGAAAGATCCTACAAGAAGACTTGGTCGCTGCGCCTTACGCTTCCAAGAATATTCGTAATCTGTCATCTACAAATCTGGCCGTCTACACAAGGATGCTGACTGCCTGTCTCGCTACCCGGTCGACGAGCCTGACGAAGCCGACAGTAGTACCGGCAACGGCATTTTCTCTGTGTCTGCCTTCGCTAACATCGCCAATGAGCAGTACCGGGACCTATCGCTGCGAGCACTCATCGAGCATCTCCGCTCTACACCTACCGACGCCTCTGTTCGCCGATATGTCCTCTAGGGCGGCATTCTGTACC
The DNA here is from genome assembly GCF_013339745.2 of Dermacentor silvarum. NCBI lineage: Eukaryota > Metazoa > Arthropoda > Arachnida > Ixodida > Ixodidae > Dermacentor > Dermacentor silvarum. Next base: position 182,352,303 of record NC_051154.1, on the reverse strand, counting down.
GAAGGAACTTCCTCCCTGGCGGATCTGATCTTCTTCTTGTGGTGCCCAGACATTTACGACGGATTGTGTTCTTTTAGCTCCTATCACGCACCCACCGCAGGACACCTTGGGGTAACTCGCACGTACGACCGCGTCCGCCGCCGCTTTTATTGGCCCGGTCTCGCTCGCTCCGTCCGACGCTATGTTGCTGCCTGTGATCCCTGCCAGCGTCGGAAAACGCCTCAGGCGCTACCTGCCGGTCATCTCCAGCCGATCACCGTCCCTGTGGAACCGTTCTTTTGTGTTGGATTAGACCTCCTCGGCCCCTTTCCCACGTCATCCTCTGGGAACAAATGGGTAGCCGTGGCAACTTATTACGCCACCCGATACGCCATCACGCGGGCTCTCCCGACCAGTTGCGCCACTGACGTCGCAGACTTTCTCTTGTGGGACATTATCTTGCTTCATGGCGCCCCCAGACAGCTGCTTACTGACCGTGGTCGTAACTTCCTGTCGAAAGTTATCGCCTACATTGTGCGTTCCTGCTCCACTCAACACAAGATGACTACCTCAAACCATCCTCAAACCAATGGAATGACAGAGCGGTTAAACCGTACCCTCACAGATATGCTCCCCGTGTAAGTTTACAGGACCACCACGACTGGGACATTGCCCTTCCTTACGTCACATTCGCGTATAATTCTTCTCGGCACGACACCGCCGGATTTTCTGCATTTTTATCTACCGTACGGTCGCGAACCGACCTTGCCCCTTGATACTGAATTTCCTCCTGCAGCGACCTCAACAAGCGAGTATGTGCCTGACGCAATCGCCCTGGCCGAGCATGCACCCCAGCTTGCCCGTACTCGACTGACGGCGTCGCAAACCACTCAGCAGCGTCTGTACAACGCCCGTCACCGTGACGTACAGTTTTCGCCTGGTGCGCTTGTGCTCCTGTGGTCGCCCTCTCGTCACGTCGGACTTTCCAAGAAGTTCCTTCCGCGATACAGGGGGCCCTACCGCGTGCTGCGCCAGGGGACGCCAGTGACGTACGAAATTGCTCCTGTCAGTTCGACCTCTCCTTCTACTCTGGCATCTAGTGATGTCGTGCACGTCAGTAGGTTCAAGGCCTACTACACTGCTTCTGAGTCCGGCCTTTAGTTGCTCCGGGATAGCGCTTTTGCCTCCGGGGGTAGTGCTACGGACCAGTATTTACGACGACGAAGGGGCGAGCAGTGTGAAGACGACGACGACGATTAGAGGCTATAGCGCGGGCTGTTGCCTCTTGACCAATTGCGGCGTATTTGTTTGTAAATATACTTGTATATAGCTTCTCGTCTGCGTCTTCCTACGTAACAATATAAATTAAAGCTAGTACAAGTCTGCGCTCCAACGTCCAGTTATGATGATGAACTATAACAGTGTTACAAGGACATTGAATTAGCAACGAAAAAGGTAATGACAGGAATATGACCTGGAAATGTTTTAATGGTGAAACAAGAAATGAAATAGATTTCGTACTCTGCGCCTACCCCAGCATTGTGCAAGATGTAACAGTATTAGGTAGGGCAAAAGGCAGCGATCATACGTTAGTTTGATCAAAGATTCCTCTCAATTTTGAGAGAGAAAGAACCAAATTACTCAAAAAGAAACAGTCCAGCCTAGAAGCAGTGAGGGTAAAGTAGATGAATTCAGGATAGTACTCGCGAACAAATATGAGCCCTAAGATTCAGTATGTGAAGATATCATATAGGTCACGAATGAGACCTTAACTAGTCTGATTGCTGAGGGCATAATTTAAGTTGGAGGTAAGACACCAAGACAACAAATAGGCAAGCTCTCCCAAGTAAAAAAATATCTAATAAAGAAAGAACAAAGTGTAAAAGCGTCTAACTCCAGAGATAGGATGAAATTGACTGAACTGTGATAGCGGATAGATGAAAAGACTATAAGGGACACTCAAAATTATAACATTGGAAAGATTAAGGAAGCAGTAAAAAAATTGTTGTAGCATGAAATCAGGAAGAAGCAAGCTTGGCATTGTACTTAACAAGATGTATGCAGTGAGAGATAAAAACGGCAATGTCATAAGCAATTTCGATGTTATAATAAAGGCAGCAGAGTACTTTTATACTAACCTGCACAGTACCCAGAGCAGCCACGCAACCTTCATTGGATGTAGTGGTGAACAGAACACAGAAGTTCCATTTTTAACTATCGATTAGATTAAAATGGCTTTGCAAGGCATTTCCAGGGAAACAGCGGCAGGAGAAGATGGAATAACAGTCGATTTCATCAAAGATAAAGGCGATAGTGTGCTCGAAAAGCTTGCGGCTTCTTATTCGCTATGCCTGATAACTTCAAGTGTACCAGAGAGTTGGCAGAATGCCAGTATTGTACTAATCTATAAGAAGGGAGACACTAAATAATTGAAGAATTATAGGCCCATTAGCTTGCTTTCGGTATCGTACAAAGTATTCACCAAAGTAATTTTTAAAAGATTTAGGGCAACCCTTGACTTCTGTCAACCACGCGAACATGGAGACTGGCTTCAGGAAGTAGTACTATATAATGAATCACATTCCCGTCATCAATAAGGTAATTAAAATTTCTGTGGAGCACAACCAACATCTCTATATGGCTTTCATAGATTACGAAAAAGCGTTCGACGCAGCAGAAATACGAGTAGTGATGGAGCCATTGCGTAGTCAAGGCGTACATGTACCATACGTGAATATCCTAGCAAACATATGCTGTAGAGATTCCACAGCTAAGCAGGATGCTTTGCTGGGCTAGTCGGTGTGTAGACATGATAGAAAGTAGCGCAAACAATGAGAAAAAAAAGAAGGGCGATAGGACAGATTGCCAAACTATGCCACTGTCCCCAAGAAAATTTTTAAAACCTATTAGCACTGCCGCATGGCCATTGTTGGCCAAGGCCGCAGCAACTGAATGGTCTCTCGATATAATGCCACAGTGACAATGTCAGTCGGTGTCTTGGCGTCTCATGATGAAGGCATCCGAAGAGGAGATGACGGTTCTTCGTTCTCATGGCCGCACTCACACTGCGGGCTCTCAGCGCCAGAGTCCAGTGGTGGTGCCACAAAAACGAGGCCACCTCTGTTTTAGGAAACAGAGATGCACGTAATGTGTGTGGAAGATGAACATGAGCGTCTTCAATGATTTCAAGGTAGCTCTACAGTGTTTTCTATCCGTTATGGCGTGAACCACACGACCAACTAGCGCTCGACATTAGGGAGCTATCATCAACTTGCTGAACGACGACGTCAATTTTCATTGGCATCCAGGACACTGTGGAATCATGAGCGACGAACACGCCAATGAATCTGCTAGCACGCAGTGCTCACGAAGATGACATGCTGAAACCCATCCTGCTGTCAAGAACAGATACAGCAACAAAGCTTCGCATGTTCGCGCTTGATGATACAAAGTGCACATGGATTACGCCAGGTTTTCGGCACACCCGTCTCACATTGCCTGAACCCTCTTCCACTGACTCCGTAACCAATCTGGACTTCCTCGAACCGAGGCAGCTGTTCTTTGCCGACTGTGGCTTGGTGCAGCTTTGACTAATACTTTTGCCTGTCGCATCGGAGGCGGTCGCTCGCGACCACGCTAGCACGCGTCGACGAACGGCTCCTTTCGAGGCAGACGATCTTGGAATGCCGGCTTACACGGTCGTCGCACCAGGAGGTGAAGAAGGGGCTACTGAAATTCCTACGTTCAAGTGACCTTGTTGAACTACTTTAACTCTCCCACGTTTTCTTTCCTTTGTGTGTGTGTGTGTGTGTGTGGTGTGTGTGTGTGTGTGTGTGTGTGTGCGTGTGCGTGTGCGTGTGTGTGTGCGTGTGCGTGTGTGTGTGTGTGTGTGTGTGTGTGTGTGTGTGTGTGTGTGTGTGTGTGTGTGTGTGTGTGTGTGTGTGTGTGCGTGTCTCCCCTTCCCCGTCCACCAGTGTACGGTAGCAAACCGGATGTTTGTTTCCTGGTTAACCTCCCTGCATTTCGCATCTCATTTTTCTTTATTTTTTTCTCTCTCTCTCACACACAGACATATGTGACCTATTTTTTAAGCCGAAAAAATATATATAGTAGCGCTCTTGACAATTGTAGTTCGCGTACCGTATGAAACAATCGTTTTCAGACTGCAGATGTTGTATGGGACATAATAGCTGCCCTGAGTGTTCTTGTGGATGGGCTTTAGTTGGTCTAGGCATTGGGTTGATAAAGAGCACACGTGTTTTATTTCTCGTTTTTATAGTGGTAGTGCTCTGGAATACTTTTGTTTATTGAAATGAAAATAATAGAAAGAGATGTAGTCAACCATATAGTGATGACGGCTACTCCTTGTCACATAATAGCAACAATAATAAAAATACATCGTAAGATAACAAGAAGAAAAAAAAAACACGTTCTCTGTTCGAAAAGTCTAGAGTATACAGTCCCACACAGACACGAACATAGAAGATTAAAGGCGAGGACAAGTTGCACCACAACTGAGTCCATACATATACGCGTATGCAGAGTTCCAAACACGTACACGGGGCCGTGATGCAGTCTGAGATGAGCAGGTGCACATCTCAGACTGCCTGCGAGGACGATACACATACGAAATAATGCACGCACTACTGATTAGCTTAAACACCCACTCGCCCGCTGAGAAACAATTTGACATGGCTCTCCTAGAAAAAAGATATATGTTACGGCAGAACTCATCTCACGATGATTGTGGAGGGTAATGCGAATAGCAATCGAGCAACGCAGGGACAGACCATATTCCCGAAGTCACGTTTATTTAACACGTGTATAATGGTATTCTTGAGAGTTTTGTTGCTTTGGCTATATGCCACATACTCGGATATCGTCCTACTTTGTTATGGCACTCACTTGCCAATGTCATCCATCAGCATGGAGGCAGGGCGTACGACGACTGTATAACGAACGCATGACGACTACTGTATCACGACAATGCAATGACGACGATGGCATGATAGCTGCACGAAGACAATGTGATGACGATGAATGTACGATCACAAAGGCTTAACGGTACTTTATCACGAAACCTGTATATGACGACGATGGCATGACCAGAGTCGAATGACGTAGTTGGAGTGGTCATTGATGGCACCATCACGATGGTATGACGAAACCGGATGGAAAAGCGCTAATATGACGACGATGGCACGATCATGACGACGGCGATATGACGCAGGATGCATGATGTGTGACAATGACGCAATGACCATGATGGCATGACAACGGCGGCATAATCACGATTGAATTACGACAGCCTGGTTACGATAGAATGACGAACAGGTCAATAGATCGAAGAAGGTGACTTGATGACGACGGCATGACAACCGTATAAGACGGCGATACTGAAGTGATGACGATAGTTGAACGACAGCGTGACGGTGGTGGCATGGCAATGGTACGACGACGACGGCATTATAAGAGTCGGATGTCGTAGTTACAATGATTACGATGGAAGGACCGGGACGAGATCCCGACGAAGGTGTGACAACGAATGCATGACGATGATGCAGCGATAACGATGGCACGATAACGGAATGAGGACAAAGGGATCACGACGAGTGTATATAGTGACTATGACGTGCAGATGACTGTATCATGTAACCTGTATAACGACGGTGGCGTGACGACGACGGCATGACGAGAGTCGGATGACGAAGCTGCAGTGACGATGACGACACGACCGCGACAGCATTACAACGAGGGTCTGGCAATGGAAGCATGATAGCGATCGTCTGACGAGGACGACATGACAAAGGATGGCATAATCACGACTGAATGACGACAGTACGATTACAATGAAATTATTGGAAGAAAGATTGACGTCGATGGAACGACGAAGGCGGTATGACGATCGACGCGTGACAATTGGATGACGTTACTGCAGTGATGACAATGATAAAACCATAGCGTGACGGCATGGCGATGACTGTGTGACGACCATGGCGTGATGACGACGGTATGACGAGAGTCGCATGACAAACCTGGAAAGACGATGATGTAACCACCAGGACCACATGCCTAGTGGCTCAAGCATGCAGATAACTTGGGCCACTGGTTCGGCCTAATAGGCTTGATAGAGAGATAGGCTCAAAACGGCTGAAGTAGGCAACGAATGCTAGTCGCATTAAAAGCAAAATGAAAATAAGCTGGCTGTCGTCGACAAGCGATTATATTGGCGCGCGATTGCTAAATTCATTCATTTCCTTAAGAATCTCATAGCGTTCCCAACGTTGACAAAGTTACGGTTGCGATGTATCCACGCCCTGGTATTTGCGAGATAAGCTACGAGGGTGTTCCGTTTTCCTGTACTAGCGGCCTCACTGTGAAAGCTGACGCGGAGTTTCGAAATAGGACTCAGGAAGTCGCTGTAACGCTTAACGCATCGTTGCATGCTGTCCACTACAGTGGGCAAATTTCAACAATTTTTGGAGCAAGTTTATTGCTTCCGAGAAGCTCTTGTGCATAGTGTCAACTTCAGTGAACAACATAAGTTTTCTATAAAGCAGCCCTAGAAGGCGTCACCAAGCACCGTTTTACCCCAGCTCAGCTTCAAATATGGCGTCCTGTTGTTGCGAGGGGTATGCCACATTCTTCCCACCACTTTTACTTATAACTCTCATGACACTGCGGTTTGGTACATATAATTGCCTAAACGGGATAAAAGAAGCCTTCGCAGGCAATATCTGTAAATATTGTGGCGGAGTAAAGCCAATTTTTTTCTTGGCAAAAGATTTTCTAAAATGTCCACTCTAGTGGACACCATGCATGAGAAGAACACATGCGTGGGAGCATTTTCTGCGCAGTGTAGTCCTCCCTCCTTCCAATTTCAAATGGATTGTTTTAGATGTGGCTCATATTTTCATGTAATAACAGTTTGTGCGTTATATTATCCAGTGAGCTAATAGGCAAAACAATTGAATGAGTTACCAGCACCTCCTGCCACAGCGAAGCGAAGGCCACCTGTCAAAGCAAATTTAGTCCCCTCCGACGTGCGTTATGACGTGAGTAATGTTTAAAGCGAGAGCTTCAAGGGCCCTGTGGCGCGGGAAATCTGATGTCGTCGGCGTTGTTTGTGAGTTGACCGTGAGTTGACCGTGAGCGAATGTTTTCTACCTATCATAGCACAGCGCGCCGCGTTTCTACCAATCACAGAGCGGCGCTCGCGGTTCCTTGCAGCACCACCCGATGGTGCTCACCTCCGCGCGTACGCGGCAGCCGATGCCGCGGATTGCCTAATTGTCACTGCCTAATTGACATATTGGCAATTAGAACAATTAAAAAGTTAGCCAATTACTTTTAATTAACTAATTGGGTGGCAGGGACTTAAATCTTACTGGAGGTTTCACAACTTAATCCCGGGTCATATACATTTGGTCTTATTCGTCTCGAATGATCCGTCTTTAAAGCTTCGTGCTTGTTAGCTGGGACACCCTGTATATTATCGTGTGGAGGGCATCAATCGAACTCTCAACGTATTACGGTCCATTTCACGCACTAAATGGGACAGCACGTCAAACTAGCTGCTTAAAATTCATGTTTCTCTTGTTTTCCAGACCATACCTCCTCATTGCCTGTAATGCACGGCCTATCTGAGTCATCTGATCGAATAATAACTAGCCTAATTGCTCGGAGTCTCATAACAAGCATTGGGCTACCTCGCTCAACATTGAGGAGCCTTGTGAAAACAAATTCGATTACCACTGGGTAACATATTCCGATCAAAAGGCAGCACTGGAATCATTGGCTCCGTATTCCTTTTATGCCGATTGCTGCTCGTTGTTAAATGTTGATGCAAAAACGTTGACCGTTGCTTCATCTTTGAGCTATTCAGTTCAATTTCCATGGATCCTTAGCCACAGTGGTATAACAGGAAACGAGGTAGCCGAACCACTGGCAGCTGCTCCTCACTCCTTGAATGTCGTGACCCTTCTGGAATTCGTCCCATTTGATGTCAAAAACGCTCCACGTCAGCTGTGTGGGACGATGAAAATATATGGTTGAACGAGCAAACCAAAACTTCTTTACTGTATCGACTAGACTATAATATACGGTTTTCCGTAAACATGAAACTCTCTTGAAAGTGGGTTGGATACCCATCTACACCATTTACAGCAGGACGTGGCCTACACACCTTGCTTTTTGCACCGTTTCAGAAGGCAAACACTGAATGACACTACTATGACAACCCAGGCCTTTCTATGGAGCACTTTCTCATGGACTGTCCGCAATAAGATAAACACAGCGAGTCCATTTGCGCTATAAGTTGAGCCAATTCGACAGACGTGATTTCTTTATAAGCAAAATACTTGGTCCATGGCCATGCATGCCCCGCTGAACAGAGATGTGCTTTGACAGCCCCATGGGATTTTCTTGGGAACAACAAGCTGATTCATTTTATTTGTAGACTCTTGGGAACTCAACCAACAATGAGTGTTCACTTTCACAACTACTTGAGCAATGAAATTCGTGTGCGCGCGTTTATTACGGCTTTTATTGCACATTGGACATGAACTTCTGTTATTTTACGCGGATGCACACGGGATCCCTTCTGCATTGTCTATCTTGTTTTCTTTACGATTTTAATTGTTTACGTAAACATCATATGTTCTTGTGTTTGTGATATGTGTGTAGGTGTCATAGGGGGAAAGGTATATAGCCTCAATTTCTTAACTGAGCCCTGGGATAGCCGACACCAATGTAGCCTACCTTCCCATTTATCTACAGATACTAAATAACAAGCAACTGTTAACGTTTCGCAGCGACAGCGATTACCGTAAAATATAAGTAAAAGAACAAGCTGCTCACTGACTCGTACTTCGAACTGCGTGAGCAATTCATGCGAAGTAGTGACGCAGGGCACTAAGAAAAAAAAAAGCACTGATGGTCAAGCGGCGCGATATATAGACATTTCAGAGAGAGAATGAAGCATTGATTTAGGGATGCTTAACTTCCTCAGTGAAAGCCAGCCTCTCCAAATTGTTTACGCTACACTTCGAATTGATAACTTATTTTGATAGCAATATTGGTAGCCATTTTGAATTGATAGCTTGTTCACAGGTTCTGCATTGGTATACTAGTATACGTATGCATGTACAATGCCTTCTGTGAAGGACGGGGAAATAGTCCAGGATGTTATGCATGCTCCGCATTGCAAGCGATTCTATCATATCGATAAGCTTTGCCCTTCGGCAAGGCGAGCTCGTTTATTATCGCTATGAGGTAAGGCCAGAAAAAGTGTTTTATTTGTGCTACTCAAGCCCGGGTCGCGTCATTCGTCTTCTTCCTAAGAGTATCTGGCGTCGTACATTGTCATGTTCCACTGGTTTCCTCGACACTGCGGCCTATGCGGAAATGAAAACGCAGATCTAGCTACCCGCTGAGGTCGGCAATTCAGACATTTCAGGTGAATATAATTCAGAGTGTGCTGGTCTGGGCTGGTTGGTACATCATTGGGACTGGAACAAACAGGGCTTGGACGGGACGAAGTGAGCGCCTTGTCTGTCGTACTCACTTCGTCCCGTCCAAGCGCTGTTTGTTCCCGTCCTAAGAATATACTTCACAAAACCCGACGCATTGGCAATGGCGAAGAAATAAGCCCGCGCGGAAGGGGATTGGCCTGTAAATTCTGCCGCTTCATCAGCATCTGGATTGATTCCGATATAAATTTAAAACTTTCCCATCAGCTTCCTCGTCAGTTTGGGGCAATGTATCAGCCGCTTCGCCTGGACGAAACATTCACCAACGTACCATCGTGTACAAAGCATCAATCCCTAACTGGGGTGCGTTAGAACAGTCAAGTACATTTTTATTGGAATGTCCAGTTATACAGAGGCGAAATGACTCGTTATTTGAGTTGGTATTTCCCAAGAACCGATAGAGCAAGAAAGCTTACTTGGTCCTCTGTCTCCTCCTTTAAATCAACCTCAAGGGTTTGATTTTCCTTTCTCATTCCTTCGAGCCATTGGCTTAATTGGCATGCTCTATAGTATATCCAGATCCCCACCATCACCTTGCTGGGCTGTACAATATCACGATCACATATTTGCTTGCCCTTAATTTTTTTTCTTTTCCTGCCTCCTTAGTCAGCCTTATTTTAATCACGGAGTCTACTCGGTCGCTTTAGCACGCACGCACGCACGCACGCACGCCCGCACGCACACTGTCGTGTTCTAATAGCATAAAGGGGTTTCGCTTCTTTCCATGAAGGTCATGCACTTTGCGTACGGGTTCTGTTTTCGACGAGCTGAGCTGGCACCCTAACGAGTAGCTGCAATATCGCTGCGCAGTTGTAAGCGCTCTTAGCTCGAGGGGCCACGTACGTGCGCGCACCAGGGCGGTTTGCCCAGCTGCTGTCGTGCCTCCAGGCTGTGTACCCCTTTGGTTTTTCTCCGTGGTCACGAAACGCGGGTGCCGTAGCCTGCGGTTGCGCGTGACGCGAGAGGTGGCCTGCTCCCACAGCGGCTGTGCTCTGCGTGTATGCACGCGCTGCCTTGAATAGGGCGCAAGCTGCGTGTGCGCACGCTCGAGAAGACGCATGTGTAGCGAGAGAGTGGCAGATGGTGACGCCCGCGGTAAGAAGGAAACAACAACAACAAACAACAACAAACAAACAAGCGAAATAATAAGTCTTTGAGAAAATTTGCGGCAGCAGGGATTTCTCGAGAAAGGCGCCAGCTATTAGACGCGTTCAGTGTTCAGGTGGCAGCCGTGTCGTCTCCTTAACGGAAACTATCGAGGGTCAGACACGTTGGCTTCGGAATTCGGCCGAGTCGTACGAATGCGTTTGTTTGCAGCACTAACGTGCACCACGGTAATGCGTTTTACTTGTTTATGAATCTGTTTGTTTACATCTGAGTTGGGCCCGAGCTAGAGCTTTCTCTTAATGACAGCCCAGATGGGTGCAAAGCCTCTAGCTTGTGCTCTTTACAAATCTAATCCTCTTCTGATGGGAAAGACTTGCACGTGAAATAAATATATGCTCCAACTCCAGCGAAACTGACCACGGCGGCCGCATTCTGATTAGCGCTGAATGCAGAAACGCTCGTGTATACCGTGCATTGGGCGCGCGTTAAAGAACCCCATGTGTTCATAATTAATGTGAAGCTCCCCCACTACGGTGTCCTTCGTAATACACTGTGCAGTTACGGGATGTTAAACCGCACAATTTCACGTTTTAGTTTGAACAAAACAGCCCACTGGCAGTTTCGGTTCGTTCACTGGGTGTACAAAGGGTCCTATTTATTATCAACACAATTGGACGTTTACCGTAACTGGCCACCAATTTGCGTTCGGAGACTCGAGCGCGTAAGATATCACGCGATTTCGAGCTAAAAAGTCATTTTAACGTGACCGCGTTAATCACCCCGTGTCGCAGATAATCCGATGTCGGCATCGACATCCGGCGTCGGCAGCGTTGTCCGTTAGAGCACAATCATCCCGAACCTCAAAGGCTCTTCGCAATTGAATTGAATTGAACTAATTGAATTTCTAAAAGTAAAATGCGTCAGAAAATTCGTTAAGTACGACTTACACACACCCTACAGACATGATAGCGTCGGATTGTAATTTGAATATTCGAGGAAGCATAATTCTGTTACGCGGAAACTCATACACAAAACTCTTTTCCAGCTGCATTTGAGGTTTGTCTTAGTGGGAGCGGCGCGCCCCGTTCGGTTGCTTGCAACACCATCCAGATAGCTCTCGGCTCGGCGGCGCGCGCCGTGCGGGGGAAAGAGAAACATTACGATGGGTCCCTTATTCTACAACTAAGAAGACTTGAAGGCGAAAGCCCGAGCGCCGCTAACTCAATGATACAACTTTTTTGCTGAGTCATCTTCACTCCGAACCCATATTTTGCAAAGTCAATTTTGCAAGTCATCCTTTATTCACAAAACTCGGACCGTGACTCAGCACATTTTTTGCTGAGTCATTATCACTCTGAAACCACAATTTAGTCATTTTTGCAAGTCATCCTTCCTACGATTCACCGAACTCGTACCGTGACTCACCACTTTTTTTTTGCTGAGCCATTCTTACTTGGACCCTCAAATCTTACATATATATTTTGCAAGTCACTCCCCCACTCCATAACCGCTTGATTCACTCTTAATTCACACTTGATTCACTCTTTATTCACCCTATCACTGCTTCGTTCACCTTCATTCACTCTATCCATCTCGGTTTTACTTCCATCACACTTGATTTGCTCTATTACTCCAAATTTACAATTTTCACCACTTTTATTCACCCTATCACCCCTTGATTCACCTTCATTCACACTTAATTTTACTCTTCATTATCTTATCTCAGTCTGTCTCATGATTACCTTTCGTTTCACTCCTATCACCCAACTAAACCCCTTTAATTCACCACCAATTCACTCTTAATCACGTCATTCACCTCTCTGTACATCCATTTCTTATCACTATCATTACCACCATTACCCATTACTATCAATAATTCTCGTTTCTTGGGCACTTTTCGGTTTCTTCGACCCATTTTCCGCTTTGTCGTGCTAATTATCATAGTTAATTTAATGACTATTATAATCGTTTATCGATATTTGTATTCCTCATGTAATTACCTATCGATTGATATAGTATAATGTTATAGGGTGCGTAATGATCTTGCTGATTTATCGATTCTTATACGTATTTTTACCGGTTTTTGTCCAATTTTTGGCTCCATTTTTTTAAGGGCACCTCAAAACGAGACATATAAGGCTTTTGCCTTAACAAACGAACTAGAAAGCTCGCCTTCGTGCAGAGCGTTCGCCGCCAGCGTGTCCATGTCAAAATTACGATTACATAAGTTTCAGTTGCCGGGAAGCGTGAGAAGCAGTCAGGGATCTTTGAATGATATCGCGTTCCACTCTTAAAGGCGAAGCTTAAGCGTCCTCCTATGACCCGCCGCAGTGGCTCAGTCAGCTAAGGCGTTGCGCTGCTAAGCACGAGATCGCGGGACCGAATCCCGGCCGCGGCGGCCGCATTTCGATGGAGGCGAAATGCAAAAGCGCCTGTGTGCTTGCGTTGTAGTGCACGTTAAAGAACCCCTGGTGGTCAAAATTAATCCGGAGCCCTCCACTACGGCGTGCCTCATAATCAGAACTGGTTTTGGCACGTAAAAAGCCAGAAAGAAGAAGCGTCCTCCTATGAAGTTTTTCACGTCATAAACAACGTATGGCTGAGGTGACCTCGCTATATTGGGTCAGCCAGAGAGTTAACTTGTAAATACACTTCGGCAACTGAAAGCAGTCCAAATTTCATGCAGTTGTATCTTTTTCTTCTTTCTTTCTATTGTTTTCCTTCTTTTTTTTTCGCACAGTGTGGTTGGCGTCACTGCGTTCTCCAATTTCTTGAGAAAGTCGCGGGAGCAGGGACCTTTGTTTGGATTGAACTTGAGAACATCATCGCATGTCACTTGAAATAGCTTTGTCTTTCTAAGGCCAGCGTAGGCTTTGACGAGGCTGGCGTCACTTCTCACACTCGTGTGTAAGCGAGCACTTTATATTGAATGTCAACCACTATGCCTTACATTGAACATTTAGGAAAGGGGCCACTGATAAGGGAATAGTTTGGCATGTCTTTTTAAATTTTTTTAAGATGGCATCTTTCCCTTTTCTGTTGAGTCCCTTGCCAAAATTTTCGTGTCTTCTACGTTAACAGTATATGGACGAGATAAAAGAAAGGTCGCTAGCTGTTAAGCGCTTTGTGTAAGATATTCGAGGCGAACTTGAATGATATTTCAGAATAGCTAAACTGAGGGGTTAAACGACGAGCTACCAGTTCGGGATCTAAGAACACGTTTATTCACTGGACGATTGTGACTGTACTCTTGCGTTTACTGCACACAGGCCCGGTAAAGCGGCATTTATTCGCTTTGCGCCTGTCCGGTACCGCGGGACATTGCTCAGTTACACCAGAATGACGCGGCTGCGTTTGTACATTGAACGACGAATTGAAATCAAAGATAATGAATTAAATCACTCTTGTTCAAGCTCTACTAACCTTTAGTATATAGTTACTGTAGATCTTTACAAGCTGGAAAAACTCTAGAATGTGCGAACTGATGCGTTCCTTTTTTTTTTTTTTGTATCTTCTCTTGTTGACTTATCTTTTCTGCCCTTACCCCATTCCCCTGTGCAGAGTAGCCAACCGGACACTTAATCTGTTTAACCTCTCCGCCTTTCACCTCTCGTCCCCCCCCCCCCCCCCCCCCTCCTTACAAGCTGGGTGAAAGACAGCTGTCAGCCCTGACATCCGTAGTCTTCACGTGCTCTTTCCATTAAGAGGCAGCATCATGAGCTTTTGCTATACCTGCAAATGCCGTCACCCCAGCATTTATTTTATTTTTTAATGCTGTTCTTTAGCTAGCGCCAAATGGATCTGAATTAAATTGTGCTCATGTCACCGACAGATATTTTGGTTCGGCTGCCACAGTGCTTTTGGGAAATTTTAATTGATATTTTACTCTGTTACACACCGCAGACAATATACGTACAAGTATTGGATATATATATATATATATATATATATATATATATATATTTAAGCACTGGCAAGATTGGACGCAGATTGCACCAGGTAAATATTTTGTAAATTATCCCATAACAGTTGTTGAACGTAGTGGGACATATCCTGATTAGGTTCGAGATCAAGTTTGTTCGTCATAAATAATGATAGGAATTACATTCGATTAGATTTTCTGCCCAAGGAGAGTGACTCCAAATTGACGGTAATGAGAAAATAAAAAGATATATATATATATATATATATATATATATATATATATATATATATATATATATATATATACATAACATCATGTTTACAGCTCTGTGCCTAACTGACAAAAGCGACACTGACATACGGGTACCAGTGTGTGTTCACTCGCTAGTCGCCATCTGTCAGCGTGCTTAAACAATTCTAAGTTTGAAGATGTTTCCGAAATCCCGACATATAATTTTGTTAAGGTGTTACTGAAGTGTAAACTTGATAATTCTTTTTAACGCGAAGTTTTCTTTGCGAACCCTCCCGGAATTTCCTGACCATGGCTGCTGGGTTCTGCTGCTGTCTAGCCTATGGTTCATGCATTAAAACAATTCAGTTGCGAGTCCGATGGTGGCATCGAACCTCGGTCCTCCAGCAGAGCACTTCCATGCTCTAACCATTAAACCACAATTGATTTTTTTTCTTTCATTGTATTTATTACGAATATAAAACATACATGCGTAAGGTATTTACATAGCGGCCAAAACAGCCATAGTCGCGTCTACAAGCACAAAACAAACACCTTCACAGTACAATTACTACAGCAAACAGTTCTCTTACGCGGAGGCAAAAAGATGCAATTCATCAACAATAGATACCAGTATGGTTGGAAGTCTCTTTGATCATAATTGTATTTCAGTTGAGAAATCATCTGAATGAAATGTGACTGCGAAGATACAATTGGTTCTGCATTCTGATCTAGCGTGCGAGTTTTCCATAAACTGTGCAACACCATAGGCTACAATCGCACGTACACTTCTGTCGTGCCAATGCCAACTGTAGCTCTTTGAGATGATCACCGCGTGTGTCAGAACGCGCAGCACAGGTACGCGCCAGTTTCGTTTACGCCAAAGACGAAGGGATGAAATGAACAAATTCACAGCATTTGATTAGCCGCTTAACATCGATTCCAAGATGTCCGTTGGATCGGCATAATTTTTTTTCCCTGAAGCATTCGAAATATTGTCCAAGCTTTGTAAATAATTTGCTGGTATAAAAAAGAAATCGGCTCATGAAACTCGCTAGAGCAACTTTTTAATGCAACGAAGTTTACTTGAATTGCTTCAGTGGTCGCCTATAAGGGCAGTATTTATTCGTCTTACAAATATATGATTACGCAAGTTAAAAGTTGAAGCTTCTTCTTAAACATATTTTTAAATGAGTGATTACTCCAGTGTGCAACAGCAGCCTCTTGTTTTTTTTTTTCAACTGCGTGTTATAACAGCGGCAATTAGGCCTACATTTTTTCTAAGAAAGGTAAATAATGTAACGTTTAGCGTCTCCTTGAAAAACCGCAATGCACATGGGGATTAGTTTTTGGTGTATTTTGCTCATCAATCAATCAATCATTCAATCAATCATATTTTTTCAGTAACAAAGACACTTGGTGGGTACAGACAAAAAGCAATCTGTCAGGCTTGACACGGTCTGCACCCCCGATTAATTGGCATACAAGGCACACGATAAATACAGAACTTGAATAGAAATGAACCGAAGAGTGTACAGAAGTCAGGTGTGTTAATTGAAAGATCGTGAATCAGTTACTAATGCCATAAATACTAAAAAAATCATAATAACAAGTCATTGCGCAAAAAACGCTTGTAGACAAAAACAGGTTCACCTGAGTACATGAATGCCACATAAAATTGTGCATCGTGTTGTGAAGGGAAAACACTGAAAATAGGAGCATCACAGAAAAGCGACTAAGACAAATGAGGGTATTCTTGTGTTATATTTCGAGCACTGAATTATTAGGCAGCACAGGTAGCTGATATATTAACATCTTAGTGCCGTAGTTTGTTAGAGTTCTAGCCACCTTCCAGGGTTCATGCATACTCATTGTACGGAGATGCTCAATCTATCTCAGCCCAGACAATCCAGTAAGAAATGAACCGCTATTTTTCAATTCCGAATCATAGCGTTTATTTAACATTGTATGGTAGAGTTCATTTATTGGTAATGGATTTAGAGCCTTATAGATTGTTTCCGTGCGAGCGTCGTATGCAGCATTAACGATGTTGCGAACAGCTTTTTTTTTTTTTTTTGAAGTTTCTGTAGTTTCTGAGTGGTAGTTTTTGTCATGTCCCAGAATAAGTAGCAGTACGATAATTTAGACAAAAACAGGCATTCGTAAATTAACAATTTTATATTCTGAGGCAGGATGTAGCGATATTTGCACAAAATCCATACAGGGGCGCTATAACATAAAATGATTCCAAACTGTTTTGATTCCAAACTCCTGACGTCAAATTTACGTAACCACCGACGCAAGCATCGGGCGGTGACCTGTAGCGTTGTCTGAACAACCCAATCAAACACTCTCCTCGTTTATAGGAGGTCACCTTTGTTCGCTTTCAAAACCATTAACATTGTCTACATTCAGCGATTTTTCGTATCTAATTGGCTGACAAGAGGCGAGGAGCACGCTCTAGTGGAGAGAGTTTCGATGGGGCCGAGCCAGCACAGTGAAAATTGATAACCGCATGAAGAGGGTGGTGCCGGCTTCCCCGATTGGTCCGCTTCGCCTTACTTAGCTTGCGGTGGCTGGCCGAAAAACGCGGCGGCGTGCAACGGAAGGATAAGAATGCCGCTAAAACGGATCCTCAGCAAGGAAGAGTTGGCAGAGCGATGTCGTATGCATGCCGAAAGAGCTCGATAACGTTTTACTGCCACACAAAAAGGTTTATTATGTGCAAATAAATAATGCTTACCGAAAGGTGCGAGTAGCGAGGGCCTGAGCGATCGGTGGGCAGCCATCTTCTAGTCTTTTCGGAACGGGGCAGTCTGTGGCTATTCAGAAACATTTTCAGTTTTGTTCGGCATATTAATGAATTTTTTTCACGTACACGTCACTTTGACGTCGTGAGTTTTCGCGGTTTTGTGAGGTCGCGTGACAGAGAGGCGAAGTGGGCGTAGCCAGAAAACATTGGACCAATAGCAGAGGGCTAATGGTGAAAAGGCGTCGAATCAGGAATGATAATTTTTCTTTTGCGCGGTTTAATCATGCATAATCAGTGTGTACACGTTATATCAGATGGGGAGCTATCGCGGTTTTCTTGACGTCGCGTGACAGAGAGGCGAAGTTGGGAGTGGTCCGAAAATGTTTTGACCAATCGTGGAGGCTGATTGCAGAAATTGGAATCAAACAGTTTGGAATCATTTTTACGTTATAGCGCCCCAGTTTTTGAAAGTTTATTTAATATTTCATTTACTTGAACTGTCCACGTCACGTGTTCTTCAAAAACAATGCCGAGACATTTAGCTTCGCGCGATATTGGCATAGCTGATGACCCTAACTTTAATCTGCTGGTTATATTGAGTGTTTTAGGCTGAGGGCAAAATAAAACTGCTTTCGACTTTGCAGCATTCAAGTTTAACGAGTTAGCGGCGCTCCAAGCATGAAGTTTACTTAACATACTATGTTGCCCTTTTCTATGAGTGTAGAAGGATCACTTCCTGTTACGAAAATACTAATATCGTCTGCGTATATAATAAATGTTGTGTCAGTGTCTATGCTTATTATATAGTTCACATATATGTTGAACAGTAATGGGCCTAAGTTACTGCCCTGAGGCACACCAGCATGATTTGGTTTGCCTTCAGATAGAAAGCCGTTATTATTGATTTGCTGTCGATGATGATGAAAATACGATGTGAAAGTACCTCTAAACCCATATTGTTCCAGTTTCTGAAGTAAGGAGTGGTGATTAATTGAGTCAAATGCCTTAGAGTAATCAATGAGTATGCCTAGTGTACACAGCCGATTTTCAAAAGACTGCAAGATTCTACTCTTTTTGGCTCAGAAGGGCCGTTTCGGCTGGGCAACCTGAAACCGTACTGGCATGGCGTTATAATACTGTGCTTCACTGAAAAGCTGGACATGCGTTGATATGTAAACTTTTCAATGCATTTTGAAAACACGTTGAAAGCACGGGAATAATTTAAATTGGCCTGTAGAGAAATCACTGGTATCACCGCCCTTGAAAATAACCTTTACTTGTGATATCTGAAGTCATTTGGGGAATGTGCCGATGGAAAACATAAGGTTAATTACATCTTCTAAGATGGGTGCGATTGTATTAATAGCATATTTTACAGGTTGTATCTGGAGGTCATCAGCATCGGTGCACATGCTATTCCGCAGTGGCATGACACAAGTTACAGTTTCGTGCACCATGGCGGGAAATAAAAATGCACTTTCCATTATTGGTGTTGTTAAGTATTTAAGACAGTTGGGATCGGGTGCTTACTCTTGACTAATGATGTGAAGTATTCGTTAAAGGAATCCGTTAATCGTGTCTCTGTCAATGTATCGTCTTTAATGGTGATTGATAAAATTTATTTCTCTTGGGGGTCGCCTTTTAGTACGGTATTTAGCTGTTTTCACATTAAGTGGGATCTTCTGCACTCGTCAGGAGAAAAAAAAATTGGTCATGTAAATCCATTTTGCTCCTCGGAGCTGTTTGTTTAGATTGTTCCGGACACGCCTAAAGACATGCAAGTAATTTATGTCTCTTCTTTTCATGAAACGCTGGTAGATTTTATATTTTTCTTTCATACTCTTCAAGTGTTCCCGTGTGACCCATGGCTTACGGGCTTTCCGAGCTCGTTTTCTTAACTTACGTAGAAAGCTTTGGTCGTACACTGCCTTAAAAATCCTTATGAACTCTGTATACGCTTCCTCTGGTTCGGTAGACCTACAAGGGCTTGTCACAATGAAGGATGACGTGGAAGAAAGCATTGACCCACTGATCTGCTCTCGTGGTGGTAGCGGCGGCGGGTAAAATCGAAGCAGTAATTTTTATTGTACACTGTAGACCCGACATTAGTCAGTCTAGGCTTCAAACTTCTGGTGCCATATGATTACTTTGCCATTTCACTTCCCTTTGCATAGCGGGACCAAACGGTCGTCTATTCCAACACGTTCACTGAGGTTGCAACGTCGTTCAGTAGTTTTTACATAATTGTGTTTTACACCTGCAAACAAGACTGCATACCTTTTGAAAAGGCTAATGGCATGTCTCATGCACATCGCATAACATGACATTAAAAAGACTTCTTTAGAGATATAATTCTCGCAGGGTAATTTCATTACAACTCTTGCTCATGATTTCGCGCTTTTCAATGTAGGAAAAAATTGGAAGCGGACGCGCCGATTTAGAGCGCTGTGCACGCTAATGGCGCACAGTCATCGAAAGCTGAATCCGTGTTTGCTGACTGCCTGCTGTGCACGCTCTGTAATTGCGGCGTTCAGTCAAATCGGAAAGTTGCCGCCGACTGGAAAGAAAGCAGGCGTAAATGCGCTCTATGTATGTTGGAAGAGTAGCTTCTGTATTTCAATTGAAATAAGTGCCTTGGCTTAGCACCAAGAAAAGGTCAAAAGTATTGCCAGCACTTCATACGGAACGATGGGCAAAGTGACAATCTGAGCACCACTTTCCTCTTAACCTAGGCTCCGTTTAGGAGGCCACATAGTGAAGCGCGTTTCCCCGTCCATGATTTGGAGATGCCTCTTTCTGCTTGCTCGTTTAAGTTCATCACGGTATGAAGTTCACTGAACTCGAAAATCATGCCACAAAAGCCATGTGCCTAGTTTTTTTTTGTTTTTTTCGCTTTTACGTCCGTCCCTCCTGGAGCGTTTTAAATTGGTATGTAAACTTTTTTTTTTTTTTTAGAAAGGCGTTGGGCGAGGAAATGAATGCAAAAAAATAAAAATAAGATACGAGGAGCGCGCGTTTGATGCCGCTGGGCAAGTACTATGCAATGTGCAGCTGCGCTCGATCGTCACGTGGCTGTAGGACTGTGTGGCCCTTTCAATTAGCGAAGCGTGTGTTCTGACCCGCTCAAGCTGCGGCCCTCCAGCTCGAACACTGAGAGTGCGTCGACCTGAGCCGTGTGTGGCGCTCTCGCTCTCGGCTCACAACTGCGCGAGCCGCTGCAGGTGCGTGTCTCAGTCACCGTGGTGGCAGGCAGGTTTGAGTGTTGGGTGAAAGCTGAGGGTGAATTCGGAGCAAGTTAGGCCACAGCGTAGGTTCTAGCTGCGAGTTTACGTAACCAAGGCGGGCTGCCCTTCTCCTGTCCTCAGCGTGCGGTGGCTGCAAGATGCGAAAAAACGGCCCTAATAAACAAAACACCAGAAAGAGGCAGTCAACAAACTGATAAATCGAAAAGAACTCAAATAACACAAAGCTGGCATAATGGCGATAAATGTAGAAGCAAAGAAAAAAATGGAAATTTCTGATATCTCCAACTGATTAAATTGACTGATGCAACGTAAAAAGTGCAAAATAGACGAAGAAAAATTAAGCCTGTCTGTAGCTATAAGGTCAATATAGCTTTAACATGTGGAGAAAGTAATCTTGTCAAGCAGGAAAGTAAATACCAGGAAACCCACGGGCTCGCAGATGGAAAGCAGCAATGAACTCGAGAGACCAAACATCGAATATACTTATTAAAATGCCTTTGAGTAAGTATAAACGTTGTATAGAAGCGGTTGTTGGCCTTACTTCTTTCTTCAACCAAGACCCGAACAGCAGCAGTATAGCTATACAATGGAACATCAAGCACGTCGCTGCATTCCCTGTCAGTAATTTTATGCATGCGTCTCAGTATCGTGGAATATCTATAAAAATTTCATCGCTAAATGTAATGATTGATCGATTTTATACTGAAACAACAGTAAAATTAGTGTCTTGTTCAAGCTTTGTGAAAACAAACTTGGTTTGTCAGCGGCGAAATAAATCGTTGCTTTTGGTCGTGACATATTTCCAGTGCTTGTTTCAAATACGGGTGCTCTCGCAGGCCGTCATCAACCTCATTAGATGTTTTGCGGTGATGATATTGGGGCAGGCATGTTTAGCCTCGCAGTCGACACCGACAATTGCTCCACCTGTAACGCCTCTTTGAGGGTATACAGTTTGTCACCGCACGTCTGAAAGTTCAATGTCGAGAACACAAGCAAAAGGTGCAACATTTCTGTTCGAACGATCTGCTGGCCTTTTAGAAAGACTAAAAGCTGTACAAAATTGCTACACCTCAAACCTCAAAACTACCTCATAAACAAGGGATTTACGATAAAGTTTGAGTTGATAAATTCACATGTTCCCGAAAGAAAAAAAAAATTCTCAGCCCTTCCACTGAGGTGGAGATGGAACACCAGCGAAGCTGTACTATGGTGGGAATTATGTATTTCAAATTATGACTATTAAGATGTGATGGTGTAATTGGTTATTTGGATTATTAAAGAATGAGAAATATATATGATCCGGTGCTTTTCATTTATTTAGTGACCACAGGGACCATGACCTTCTGATCGCTACAGTACACCGCAATAGGGTGTACGGCAAAGGTTGGCACGTTCTTCATAAACACGTCACCAACGCCGCGCGCGTTCAGTGCGAACGCGGGCAAAACGCCACCGCCGTCTACAACAGTTCTGCACGTTGCTGGTGCTGCTAAAAAAATTGTTTATTCCATCGCACGTGCAGCGCTATCACCCCCTTCCCAGAAGTGAAAGTACAAAAAAAAAATTGTGCAGAAACCATCAACGATGATAGTCAATGTGAGCGAATAGCCCGAACGAACAAACGAGAGCGAGTGAGTGAGAGAGATAACGTTTTCCTTGCCGAGTTCAACCACCGACACCGACCACCAACCATCGGCCGACCAACCACGAAAAGAGCTGAAAGAGTCAAAGAAAGCTATTTGTTCTAATATTTCTTACGCGCGCAAAGCACGCTATTTGCTGTCATTTTCGGAAGCTTTGTATGCTACCACATGAGCCATTGGCGGTCAAGAGGCTTACCCACCCGAAGGCGACACTACTTTTTTCGAATCAGAACGGGTTCAGCATACACGCCAGCTTAAGTCATTCCAAGACTGGGTGCGCGCCTCCCCCCTGTGCGCATAAGTGGGCGAGTTAGGCACTTTATTATGCTCTTTGTCGACGCTATAGTGCGAAGCGAAACGGATTACTTGATGGCCTGCAGAGTAGAGCATTCTCTATGTGTGCTGAATAGAGCGAGAATGATACTTGTGCCACTATGAATCGATGAATGGAAAGTAAAGGAACGTGATGGCACGAATACACGAGTCAGCACGCGTTACTACAGTTTCTGAAGTCAAATCTCTGCACGTGGCCTTAGCAGCAGCGAGCGCGCAGTTTCTAAGGAACTTTCGGTCCGTGTCTTGTCAGTCTATCATTCTGGGGGGGAAAAATATGTGTTTTCAAGTTAGCGCAACGTAGGAGGCGTTCCTTTATACGCTTTCGAAAAGAAGCACTTATCGTGCCTCAAGCACAGATATTTATAATTTTCCGTGAATTACTAGTTGCAATTGATTTGTGTATTTTTGATTATTTTAAGACAAAAACTGTTGAAAATCTGCTACGTTCACTCTTGCCGCACAACTGCGGCTCGCCATTGTCTCTCTTGCCCGCTCTATTTCCGTGGCGGAAAACAGGAAGCTTGCCCCCCTGTTTGTGGAGTGTCCCTTTCCTTTTCTTTCGCTCTGTGCCTCCCTGTGTCGCCTTCATCCAGTGCAGGGTTGCCAACATCACGTGCTCCTGGTTAACCTCTCTGTCCTTACTTTCTTTTCTCTCTCTCTCTCGTTTATCCAAGTGGGTACCTTGCTTTTGTGCTGAAGGAGGACAAAAATAATGCAAAAAGCGTTATCATATACCACTATAACATTATAAAGCCACTACCGAACACTTTGCTCATTTATATTTTAGATATTATGAAGTGGTGCAAGCAGCAAACCTGGCTTTTCTACGCCGTTAGAACGAGGACACTCCTGAACATATTCCCAATTGCCCGTTCTTTTCGTGTACAGACGGGCGCGCGTTACATACGAGTCAGCGCAGTTTTAGATCTGCAGACGAATGCACATGTTATCAGTATATAGACAGTATTTACGAACAAAAACGATGCCAATGAACTTGGTACATAGGTTGATGGAATAGTTTGACATATACTAGAAGCTGCAGAACGTAAAACGCGTTCTTGGCGTCCGTTCTTTGGGTTCGTTGCCCTTCACACATTGCTGCTTAAAAACTGCAATGAATTATTTAAACGGAAACACACAATGGGGCTATAGCCTTTCTTCTGTGCAAGAATCAACGTTCCTCTTCAATACCTTTGGAAATTATTATTCGCAGAAGTAATGAACCAAGCAAAAATTGAATGACACCTCTATTAGTGGATGCATTACTAATACTGTCTGTTTTAAACTTGTCCACAAGGCCGATGGCCGTTAAGCGCCCAGACTTTACGATCTTTACAGCACAAAGAAACTTTAAAACTGTGTAAGCGATAAGGTATTTGGAGTTGTAAGTAACCCCAGTGACATTTCCGATCAAAATAATCGAAACTACAATAATGCCTTTTAAGCATTCCTAAAGACCATTCGGAACGGCGATGCTGCTCGGCAAGAAGTTCATATTTGCATTTCAGCCAAGAGCAGTGCCCCGATAAGGGGTTGGTAAGAAAGGCAAATGGTTAAAAAGGTAGAGGACCGGACGGGGACTTCGTAAGGTGCGGATTAACGTGGCATGGTTGGCCTCCATTGGCAAATGAGAACGTTATTCATAAGTATTACCCAGTGATAACACGCTGAACTATGTCACACGGTAACGAGAATGTTTCCTCTATATTGCAAAATTGCTAATAGTGAGGCGTGTACACACTGAAAATTCGCACTTTGTGTTGCAGATAAAAACAACTGTGCTTGACTGATTTTCTCGCATAGTCTAAAATGAAACTGTCTCCACTCGTTGGACTTGCTTCCCTCGTTGATCTCCGTACACGCTTTCAGACATTAAGTCGAGCGAAGCCACGATGCTCGGTGGTAATTCCGTTTAAGGGACAACTCGCTTCATGCGAAGCGCCACTCGCTCATCCCTGTTTCACTACGCATTCGTCGACCGGTACTCCTAGAGGGCGCGATTCAACGCGTCTTGATATATGACCGCCGTGCATTCCCAGTCGGACACCACGCGCGCTGGCCTCTGAGCACGACTGTCACTCCTCAAAGGCCACGCAGAACGAGTCATTGAGTCAGTGCTGCCCTCGCAAAGAAGCCGTGCCACGTTATCGCCATAAGTTCGCACTGACGATTCAAAAGCATTTTCACCAGCGTAATATAACATGATTTGATCGCGTACACCGTGTACATGCTCTGTTGTGACCAGATGTTGCCTTAAAGAAGAGATGTGTGTTTATCCTGCATGGAGCAAAAATAACAACCCGGGAAAATATCGCCTGAAATACGATGAATGAACGCACCGACAAACGCGCACGCACACGCACTACCGAAATATAGAATGTTTGCTATGTGCACAATCATTTTTTTCCTGCTGGGCCCGTTTATTAAGATCATGTCGAAAATCTCGGTGCAATACTATCGCGCAAAAGAAGAATGAAAAAAAAAAGAACGTTTGAATTAGAGATAGCACGTGTATTTTTTTTCCATTGAGTGGCCAATTTTCCCCCTTGCTTATCATTTTATAAACACCAACAACAACAATCCTAGAGGCTTATGTGCTCGAAACACAACTATGATCAAGTGCCAAATCTGCATAGAGGACGTAGGTAGCAGATGCACTATATTCAACGTGCAAATAAATGGCGACTGCATCCCCTGCACGGTATAGCGGATGCGCGAGAGCGTGAAAAAAAGCGCGAAATTACCAGTGCCCCCGTGTTGCTGAACACATTTCCTGCTTTCTTGCTCTCTCTTTCTTTCTTACCTTTACTTCAAGTTAGGAAAAAAAATTAAAATAATCTTTTGCGGCGTTAAAGTCTGGAGTTGAGGACGTTGAATAGCGGTTTTTTTAGCAGAATGATTAAGTTTTCACTAAACTACCTCAATAAATGTCGTATCACTAAAGTTTATTGGGCATCAAAGGGCAAAACATGCTCTCCAGCTGATGACCTTAATGCCCGAATTCTCGAAGGGGCCCTGGCCCCTGGATGTCTATCGGCAACGTCAGCACCGTCGTCGCTCAGTTCAGCTACAAGGCGTTCCATTCTCTCTAAAGTGACAATTTATGTTCAAAGCTCACTGTAACGCGCCTTTGCACATGCAAAATGTGGCTCTTCTAAAGCCTGTAGGTTAATAAGATTAAGATGGCCCATATAGGGGCCCGAAGAGAGAGAGAGAGAGAGAGAGACCAACGGCAGGGAGATTAAGCAGATGAGAGTGCCTGGTTTGCTACCCTAAACGCGGCAGGGGGAGAGAGGGGATGGAAAAAGTGTAGGAGAAAAAATTAAGAAAGATAGACAAAAAAAAACAGTATGTACTAGCAGCATACAGAGAAAGGACAGGCAGTCAAAGCGACGCGAACGAGTGAAGGAAGAATATAAAATCGTCAGTCACTGTTTGTTAATGCTCAAATGCTCGCAATACGTGGGTGTTGAACAAATGTACATGACCTGTATTTTGTACAGAAGCACGTGAAAGGCGTGTATGATCTTTTGTAGGTATAGTTTTATCTATCACGACAAACACGGCACAGCTAGGCTAAATACCAGGTGGTTAGTGAAAAAAAATATAACAGCTTCGCCCTTAACGCAAAGCAGTTACGTGATAGGTGGCAAAATATAATGCGCAGTAAGCCTTCTGCTGTTTCTTGCGGTGTCTGCTGGAGGGAACCTTTGCAGCTGCCAGCGAGCGATCTCCTTTTGCAATAGTAAGAGAAGCGTGAGCCGTATTCGTTTGCGAAAGTTGCGCCCTCTCGACGGTGAAGGGGAAAGACTGGGCTATCTTTCTCTTCTTACCTATGTAGACTTAGCCACTCGTCTCAACTAAACAACCGCCTCCGCGACAGGGAAGCCAACGTGCTAGAACACGAAGGACGCCCGTTCTAGGTACACAGATGTTGAGCGAGCGTTAACCAATCATGGCAGCTGCTGGCGCGATCGCGCTCACAAAGATCAGTATTCTCCACTATACTGTAACATCGGCAGAGTGGTTGAAACATAAACAGAAAAACGAGCATTATGAGTTTATTCCACTTGCACGGCCACGCAGGCATACGCAGAGTCCTATAGATGCAGAATCGTGTACTGCCAATCTGTTGGTCGTAAGTTCGAATCCTCGAAGCACACAGACAATTTCTTCACTTTTCTGTATTTGTAATTTCCTCGCAGTGTATTTTGAGATTCCAGCGACGGATGGCGGCGGACACCGACGGAAATTGAAATAGCCGGGGGATTGAGCCCATAACAGTTATCGCTGCATAAAACACGCGGACCTTTTTGCAGAATCTGCGGAGAGCAATGGCAATCGATACTCCTTTAGGCAATTCTTTCTTTCTTTCTTTCTTTCTTTCTTTCTTTCTTTCTTTCTTTCTTTCTTTCTTTCTTTCTTTCTTTCTTTCTTTCTTTCTTTCTTTCTTTCTTTCTTTCTTTCGTGTTGAATAATATAATTTTGCCTAGGCCTGCGGGTCCTTTCTATTAGAAATAAACTACAGTAACTTCCATGCGTGCCTTCTTGCACGGAATACGAAGAAACGCTACACTTTCCGTTATGCTTGCACGAATATTTTCCTGCGCATACTAGCATTTCTCTCTTTCTCTCTGGCACATTCGGTATGAACGGAGATAAAGACGAACAGACAGGCTGACACCGGGAACTAGGAAAACTTCTAGTGGGAAGATCGCGGCCTGTTAACCTACGTAGAGCGAAATGCGCTTCCTGCTGCTTGCAAAAACACTATCACAGAAATAAGTCACAAAAGAAGGAAATAAACAGACAAAGAAAATGGCTAAAGCCAATCACAGCCATGCTGTGCACCTGACTTAAGGGGGAATTCAAGCAAAAACGCTAGAAACCAAAAAAAAAAAAAGTTATTTTGTCGGACACATCTATCTTTTTGTTTGTCTAGAAAAAGCTTCCTTTTAATTATTGCAATGTCAGGCTATTATTCAGCGCGCCGCGCATAATTTAAAGCGTCAACTGCTATTTTTCTTTTATTTGGAGATTTAAATGAAGCGCTTTAGTGCAGTTAAGTGAACGACAGTTATGAAATGCTCGAGATTAAAGCAGCGTTACTGGAGCACATGTCAGAGCTAAGTTTCGTTGAAGAACGTTTGACTAGCATGCACTTTAGTTACATAATAGGAGTTAAAGAAAATAAAAAAAAATTCCAGGCAGTTTTATATTTCGCTTTTTTTTCTCCCCCTCTCTTTTGTGCAAGACAAAAACGTGCAAGCAGTGTCCATATCTTTGCGCTCTTCGAAGGCAGCAACAGTGCGGAAGTTCACGTCGATTTCGTTCAGACAGATCGAGTTTCTTGGACAAACAGGGGTAAATCTATTGTCTATACATACACTGTAAGGGTCGCGCTCTCCATTGTCCTGCAGATAGGTGCACATAGGACGACGTCTGCATCGGAGAACCCTGACGCTGTAGTCCACGCCGGCGCTTCTTGTTTGGCTTTGCGCGGCGTCGCCTTTTGCTATGGTACCATTCACTCGCACAGTGTAGCTGTTTAACAGACACGGCGAAAGAGTAGAGGGAAATGTTTTAACTATACAGAGTAGGGAGGCAGTAACTGAGAAATGTGGCCATACGCGGGCGCTCTTATTTTAGCTAACAAGTGGACGTATACCTGGGAAACCGCACCAAAGGAAAGGATACTTTTATTCGCGTCGTTGTGAACTTCCTTCTTCTCGGTGTACCCATTAATGCCCCCTCTTTTCTTTTTCTTTTTTTTCGCACGTTATAATCACCTTTTACTTAAATACAGGGATATTAATGAACGGAACTGAACACGCCAATTTTATGTAAAAGCAATCAGCGCTGCGCTAAATCAGTCATGTAAATAAGCAGGCTTGTTCGAATAAGAAAATTTCGGGATCGAATGCTAATTTTAGAGAAAAACGAACTGCGAATATCGAATCGAATGCTAAATATTCTCTCATTTGTAAACAAAATAAAAACAAAGGGAAGTTCGCGCAGAATCTGTTTGGTAAAGAGATGCTCATTTGCATTATTTGCTACGTGCATGTAATGCCGTTCAGAGCTGGACGCCCTGTCATCTGAAGGGCTTGCAAATGATAAACCGCTGCTTTCAGTCATCTATAGCGCACTGTCACAATCGCAGTAAGGAAACAAGAGAACGGCACGTCACCCGATGCACGCAGGATGTTCTGTTCATTTAAGGAGATATAAGTCCACTCGTGGAAACGTTGGCTTCAGCGACACTCCTTGTTCTACCACTGTTGATCACGTCAAGCATCCATCTCTCTGTGAACCACCTCTCTTGTTTTGGACAGAACGGCACATTGTTTTAATGAAATACAAACATGTTGAGACTGCCGAAATTATAAATTGTATAGCCTTAATCGAGATACAATTTGCGTAGGATGCCTAAAAGCGAGGCATTTTTCTCGAGGGACAAGAAATCATTGAGCCGAAGTTACCAGTGCCATGTGTTCGCTCAGGAACTTAGCAGTGATGGATATAGCAATTCGCGGGAGAAATACCACTTTTTAAAAATTTAATTATGGGGTTTTACGAGCCAAAACCACGATCTCATTATGAGGCACGCCGTAGTGGGGGTTTCCGGCAATTTGGACCACCTGGGGTTCTTTAACGTGCACCTAAATCTAAGCACACGGGTGTTTTCGCATTTCGCCCCCATCGAAATGCGGCCGCCGTGGCCGGGATTCGATCCCGCGACCTCGTGCTCAGCAGCCCAACACAATAGCCAATGAGCAACCACGGCGGGTGAGAAATGCCATTACTAGATGGGCACCGCATTCTAGCTAATTTTTATCACGGTGCCACGGTGCAACAACCGCGGCTCTCCTGCAGCAGAAACATTCAGGAAAGTATCCACTAGCATCAGTCTTTTTCCACCGAAATTCCAATATCTGTCGTGCTTCCTTGTATCCGTCAATTCCGAACAGAGAATTCTCAAATGGAATATACATATACGGATGGAATAGCAAGGCTTTTACGATTCGCATTTTTTGACTTCGAATATTCGCGCAGTTATAAGCTAGCCGCGGCGACACCTTGGCGCAAGCAGTAATAATGTTACTGGGGCTCCGAAAATGTTGTCGCGTTTGAGATGCTTTTAGTTGTGGAAGGCGATGCGCAACAACGACGTATCGTATGTTTTATTCGTGTACAACATAGGACTTGACTTCAATTGGTGTGCTGTGTGTATTTGCTCTGCATTTCATGTCAATCCGCTGACAAGCGAACAAAGGCGGAAAGAGCAAATGAAACCGGCCCACTTCCCAGACTATAGCGAGTGACATTTAGTGCAACTAAATTCGGTATTATTTACGAAGGAGCAGGCAAAACGTTTTTTTTTTTTTTTTTCAGATTTCAAATCATGTCCCTGAAACCTTTTATTTGACTGCCGCGGTTTTGGGTAACACACACAGACACACACATACGGAGATCGTGTTTAAATGAGGACGAGCGAAATCCCATCCAGCGATCTTATTTTATCCAAACCGGGCGGGCCAATCGTGTTGATCGTCATCCTATTTCTTTTGTCGGCAATTATACTGCCCACGCGGCTATTGGCACCATCTGTACGCCGCACAAACGCAAAAGTAAGTGTTGGAGAGCTATGAATTCTATGACGTTATAAACATTTCTGGCGCAATTTTGTAACATTGAAAACCCTCAGCATGTATGAGAAGGCTGTTAGGCCGCGAAATTAAAACGCAAGATGCCCCGTCGTGTTACGAGCGTAACTTTATCGTCGGGCTGCCTATGTCCGAGGTGTGTCATGCCTGCCTGGCTCTTCTGAGAAAGGGTGAGCGCAGCTGCACTGACGTATATACACTTCGAAGACGTCATTCCCTCGCGCATTTACAGAAATCTGGCAGCTCACGAAGATGAGGCGATCACTGAGCGGGCTTAACAGGCAAAGATTGATAGCGGTGTTTACAGTATAGATACTCATTTGACATTCAAGCTTGACGCACGTGGAAGTTTCACGGCGGCGGAGTCATGCTACTAAAATCGAGCGTCTGACTGTCCACACTACGCTGCGAAATAGAACGGAGCAAGACGAAGACGCGAGTGAGGGAAATAACTATGGAGAGGGAAAGACAGGGAGGTTAGCCAGTGCAGTAAACCGGCAGGATACCTTGTAGGGATCTTATCGGAATGGCCAATAGCCCACTTTGTGACTTGTGCGGGTGCAACGAAACAATCGCGCACCTTCTTTGTGAGTGCCCTCCTTTCAATCCGCCGAAAGCGGCCCTCTCAGCCACGATAGCTCAACTGGACAAACGCCCCATAACGGAAAACAACATCCTTGGAAACTGGCCTACACGAACACCAGCGCGAGCCACCCTGAAGGCACTGCTGCGTTATTTAAGAGACACCAGAAGCAGGGACAAATTGTGACTCTACACTGTGTGACGTAGTGTGGGACGTTGACACTATGCAATACTACAACGCCTTCGCAGTCTGCGTGACAGTGCCCACAGAAACAGTTCTGTTTTTTTTGTGTGTGTGTGTGTGTGTGGTTTTCGTTCCTTTTTTATTATTTTTCTCTCTCTCACCTATCGCATCCCTTTACCCCTCCACCGGTACAGGGTAGCCAACCGGAGATAATCTCTGGTTAACCTCCCTGTCTTTCCTTTGACTTTCTCTCTCTCTCTTGTAAGGAGATAACTAATCCATCTAGTATTTCAAGCATTACAATAAAATAAAAACAAATTATTAAGAGAATAAATAATAAAGTTGATTAGTTTATTTCCAATATGTTTAGAAGCCATTTTGGCAAAAACAATCCTGACTATCGGCAAAACTACTAGCTCTGACTCCAGGAAATTAATAGAAAAACTAACTGCAAGTTAGGCTGAACGGCAATGTAAAATGACACTGTTAAGCATAAGAGTAGGGTAAACTGAGTTAGTTGGCACGTATTCATGTTGAAAATTCAGTGTGGCTTACACACGAGAAGAAAATTCAACGATGCCTATAAGAAAATCATATTATCATAAATGTTGAGATTTAGCTAGTGGCAGATATTCTTTGGTTAGTCAGAACTAGCAGGAAGGAAAAATGCACTCTCGCATTTAGTGCGTAAGAAAAATTTTGACTCTCTTTGGTAGTGATAATTAGGAAAGGCCACGTGGTCAGGAGTTTAAATGTATTCATAAACAATATTACTGTTCGTAAAACGAAGCAGGCGCGAATGAAAAGGCTTACTACTCGATGTACTTTGCCCTTTATGAACCTCATTGTCGGAACCACAAAAAATCTGTTCATGGAGAACACAGCCTTTGGGCGCAGAGTGGCCAATCCGATAGTACCACGCGACATGTGTTTCGTAGAAATGTGCGACCTTTAATTGTCACGAAACTGCTATGACGCATCGGCAGTTGGACTCGCACAATCTGTCCTTCGGAAATTTCGTCGGGTAGTTCGTCTCGCCCTACGATTTTGCTGCAACAGCAGTTTAGAGCTGAAAACTGGGTTTGATACGTTTGTTCTTTCTGTTGCGCTGCCGGTGTCTTCATGGTTTCATCCGGTCAGCTCCATGATCATCTGCTTCTACAACCCGTATTACTACTACTACTACTACTACTACTACTTCTATTATTATTATTATTATTATTATTATTATTATTATTATTATTATTATTATTATTATTATTATGTTTGTATACATTAAACAATAACAGAGAGCAAAAAAGCAAAAAGAGAGCTATTGTTGGCAATTTCCACCAGGAGGGCCACAACGCTTGCCGGCTTTAGAGTGACTGTATAGGCTCCCTTTAGGGACACTAACTCTAACCGGTCCAGAAGAGAAAGGAAACATATAAAAAGTGTATATAGAAAAAGAGTGGAGAACAGAACAAGACTGAAACGGGCACGTGAGTCACCCACTCATCGGGCGGCACTTGGTGTCCGGCAAATGGCCCACAAATTAGCGCAAAAGTTAGCGGAAGATGTTAGGCTATAATCGGGAGCCTAGATTTGTCGCCTTCATAAATTATATAAGGGCTCTGTGGGCTTTATCACGTTTAGACGCACGACCAGCGGAAAATATAATGTCATCCTTCTTTCTGCAGGTTTTACGTGCCAAAACCAGTTCTGATTATGAGGCACGCCGTAGTGCAGGGCTCCGGATTAATTTTGACCACCTGGGGTTCTTTAACGTGCACGACAACGCAAGCACACAGGCGTTTTTCCATTTCGCCTCCATGCTGCCGCCGCGGCCGGGATTCGATCCCGCGACATCGTGCTCAGCAGCGCAGCGCCTTAGCTGACTGAGCCACCGCGGCGGGTAATATAATGTCATCCATTGGCTTGCCTGTACGCGTAGTAAAGAGTGCCTCATAATTAGAACTGGTTTTGGCACGTAAAACCCCAGAAAGAAGAAAGACGCGTAGTAAAGAGTTCGACGGACGCTATTCAGACTTGTGTAACTAGATTTGTGTGTACAGCCTTGTGTCTGATGCAGTGTGAATGAGGGATACTTACCAGTTCCAATATGTCATTAACATTTGACTTGGTCAGTGACCGCCGATACCCAGTATTCTTAAAGCACCCTATGTGTCTTGTAGATATATTTTGGAAGACGATCTATATAGGCTGTATTGTAGAGGCTATGCCACCACCGTGGGCTATACTATAGTCATACGAAGCCGACAGACAATGAAGCCAAGGAAAGTGTAGGGGAAATTAACAGATTTTTAAAAAATGGAAATGTAGGAATAATGAAAAACGAAAGTTTAATTTCCGATAAGTTTTATTGCCCACCGTGGTGACGTAGTGGATATATGGCGTCGCGCTGCCAAGCACGAGGGCGCGGGATCAAATCCAGGCCGCGTTGGCCGCATTTCGATGGAGACGAAATACAACGACGCCCGTGTACCGGGCATTGGGTGGACGTTAAATAACCCCAGGTAGTCAAAATTAATCCGGAATGCCCCACTATGGCGCGCCTCATTATCATATCATGGTTTTGATGCGTAAAACCCCCAAAATTTATTCTTTATGAGCTTCATACTCTTAATAAAGAATGTTGAACGTGTAAGTGCCATTCGGTCCACAATAGACGCGAGTAACGTGTAAGTGAAAGCAAATACAACTTTTCTTCCATTCGTGTGGTTTACTGTAAAGGTAAATGGAATGACAAGTGCC
Source organism: Dermacentor silvarum (assembly GCF_013339745.2). Lineage (NCBI taxonomy): Eukaryota > Metazoa > Arthropoda > Arachnida > Ixodida > Ixodidae > Dermacentor > Dermacentor silvarum. Next base: position 182,318,371 of record NC_051154.1, on the reverse strand, counting down.
ACGGAGGGTACAATAAGTGCACGGCATTTATAATGCCCTTTCACAATATATGAACATAACTGCATGCTATGGCGGTTGGAAGAACTCGTCAAGGCGCTTTGTTTCTGCGCATGATGAACGACTTGCTTAAACTGTGTTCATAGAAAACGTTTGCAGCGTTTACGTCGGGGGCACCATCGTTTAATGTGAGCACAGAGGATGAACGCTGTTCCCACTTGTCGCATGCATGTGCTGGAAGCGCTCAGCAAGTCATCAACCGGAAGAAGAGTAAATTCTTTAAGAAGCAGGATGTGCATCTTATTATTCCTACACATTTTCAAAAGCTCAAGTAAACCGCACAACGACGGAAGAGGAGGCGTTAGCGACGACGCTTGCGCTGCGGTACTTGAGAAGTTACTTTGAGAGCTGTAGTCTCGAGCTCTTCACAGACAATCGGGCTTTCGCACACCTCCTGAGCCTCACAAAACTGAAGGCAAGAGTGGCGAAATGAATTTGTGAAATTTAGCAGTTTGCATATGATGTTCGCCACAGACCTAGTGATGTTCGCCCCCAGAACTGACATGATGTCTGCCAAAGACCTGATACAGACGTTATGTCATTATTGAACATACCACAAAAGAACGAATATAAAGATGCATACGTGGCGAGTATTTGGGAACGCACTGAAGTCTTGGAACTGGCGAACGGTAAGTTCGGCGTGCCCGATGGCGGCGTAATGAAAAAAAAGGCTTTATAATGACAGTTTATGTTTAAGGAGACATGACAGTTTTTTGCGGAGTTACCGAAAAAATAACACACGTTTTACCTGGAAGAACATGAAGGCTGTTCCTTTTGAAGTTGCACCCCATCTCGACTTCACAGAAATGAAAAATAATTTGTGCGCACCGGTTTTTTTTTATGTAGCCGTTGACCAGTTCACACGCATGGCGGCGACGAAACCTGGAAGCGAAGTCGCAATTAGTGTCATTGTAGTGATAAAAAGAGAAGCATTGAGACACACGAAGGCGATTGCCTCCGATAATGGGCCGGCTTTCCGCGGTGAGAAGCTTCGACGATCGGAGGAGGGGAGAGAAAGAAGAAAAGGAAGGGTGGTTGCGGGGACCCCTTGAATTCCGGCGTCCGGTTTTATGCGTGGCTTGGGCCGTTGGCCCCTAACGATTGGTGGGGAAACGCCGTTCCGGTCTTATTTCGGATAGCGTACGGACTAGTCTCCGCGGCCGCTTTCGCCTGGAAGATTGAACGTTCGGTGCGTTTGGCTATCGGACATTGGGAGCCACCCGTTTCCTCGCCCCTGGCTCCACATCTCGTGCCGTGCTCCGGTCCAAGAGCATTTCTTGCTCAACGTCCTGGCCTGAAGGAGAGGCTTTAGCAGAGCGCCTGGTCCGTGACTTGAAAACCACTACACCCATAATTTGGCGACGGATGGAAGTGTACATTTGACACAGACGTTACGCGTCGCAATCCATCTCGCAACAGGACATGGCTGCAGTCCTCAGAAGGCTGCCTTTCAGAAGACTACCTGGTAGGCTGCGTGGTGTGTTATCTAGGGATAAATGTGACGTACATGCATCCTGTTTAGGACAGGCGAAAATCTGTGTGTGTTTTTGTTTCGGCTGAGTATAGGTGACGTTATATACTCGTAGACAGTAACAGTTAGACAGTGTTGCGACTCGGGGTCAGGACGAGAGACTGAGTCTTGAAGCAGGCGAAGAGGAGACGAAAGCTTTATACAATATGTACAAATATGTACAGATATAGCAGGAATAGCCGGTAATAGCTGCTATTAGCTCGGGATAGCTGGTCAAAGCAGTAAGAGCTGGTAAGAGCGCACCAGACCGACGGGGCGGCCGGTGGCGACTCTCTGGCTTAACAATGGGCCGGTTCCTCCTTAAATCCCCTTGGCGGCGGCTCCTCGTCGACAGGAGCCAGAGGGGACGGTTGCTGACGTCGCCCGCGCCGTATTGTGTCGTCGCGTCCCCTTGGCGACTCGTCGACAGGACCCAGACGGGCGGTTTCTGGCGTCACCCGCGTCGTATTCTTCTTTCCACGGGGGGGAAGACCTGGTGCCGCTTGAAATGACACGCGCCTATTGCTTCGCCGCGACAAAGATGGGTGCTTTTTGAAGTCTCCCCGCGCGTTGAATTCTTGATTTGTCGCGCAGAGGTGGGAGCTCCCGTCGCCTCGATCATAGGCACGTAGCACGGCACAACAGCAGGCATACAGCACCAGTAGATCATGATGTCATAATCACGACCATGACGCAGGAAAAGTCATGTGATTGCATGTAAATAATAAATCGAATGAAGTAGTCCATGCAGTGACACTCGTGCGACATTAGTCACTGCAGGGAAGCATAATTCTTTTCGAAGTTATTTTTCCTTTCGTTCTTTTCATTTCTCTCTTATTTTCATTTATTTATTTTTATTTTTTTGCAGCAGGTGGAGCGAGACGCTTTCTAGCAGTCATGGCTGCAAACTTACTTAAATACGTACTGCCCTCATGTCTGGAAACGAAACGCGTCGCGAGCCTTCACAAAAAAAAAAAAAAATGGGTTTTTACGTGCCAGAATTACGATATGATTATGAGGCACGCCGTAGTGGGGGACTGGGATTAATTTGGCCACCTAGGGTTCCTTTACGTGCACCCAATGCATCGTACGTTTTTGCATATTACCCCCATCCTTCCAACTTCGCAGCGCAACGCCATAGCCACTATTATGCCACCACGACGGGTAGAAACTTCAGAAAGACGCTTAAACAAGAACAAGTGCGCATTTCAGGCGGTCACTTGTAAAAAAATTATTGTCCGCTGAAATATTTCGCAAGCACCGCCTCTCTTATAACGACTTTAGTGATATTGCGAGAATGATGCGTCACAGCTAAAGAAAGCTTTCTGCATTGTCGCCGCTACTGCAACGTCAGCGTTCCCTTTCTTGTGGCCTCGCGAACATCGAATTACGCACGAATGCGCTTGCACTCGCACGCGAAAAACTTTATGTGCAGAACGATAGTAACATATACATACCACCATATTAATTCATAGTTAAGTGTTTCAAATCGAGATCGGCAACTGGCACTTCACTTCGTCGGCAATAAAAAGGAGAAGAGAAACTTTGACAAATAGAGAAAATAAGAAGCAAGAAATACTACAGTAAACAAACCATTTCACGGAGTGCTACCGTCCGCATAAACACGTCGCATGGGACACATCGTAAACAATGAAAGACGATCAACCTTCATCGCGCGCCTGCCAATTGCTACGAAAGCTACTTTTCACGTCTTTCTGTATATCTATACTGTAAAAGCTTCCTCAATACACGGATGCAGAGTCACTTCACAGGTGCCAGGGGCGACCTCACCCGCGCGATCGCGTTTATGCTGCGGCCTGCAGCATAAACGCGATGCAGGGCACACTTTTTCCGGAAGCCTGTGCTCTGCTTTCCTACTTGTCGCCGACCATTAGCTTTATCGATGTCTCGCTTTGAGCTAAAAAAGTAAGTGGTGCTTCTTCGTTGAGGCACTGTTGTCAGTGTGTCTCTTTTATATTAGAGAACAAGTTTGTCTTGTTTTTTTCTTTTGCTTCCCACTTGAGTGGACGGCTAAACACGCGATTTCACGTGAAACTTGCCTGCTTCGTTTTAGAGTGAGCAGGCAGGGCGTGTGGATGAACAGAAAAAAAAAGAAACCTTTCGGCAAAGCTTCGTAGTTTTGATTAGAATAACTACAATAACTACAAAGAAAAACTGAACAATTGTTAGCAAGCTCGAAAAACTTACGCACGCAAGCGCACAAAATGCGACTGGTGCCGTGGTGTTTCGCAGCAGGCAGTGAAAACTAAATAACATAATAAGTGCTTTTTTTTTCTTTCTTGCTTGAATGCCAGTTGGAACGGGATGCAAAAATGTTGGTGTGACAGGATTTGGGTGCACCTTGTAGAAGCCGAAGTGGTCAAAGTTGATCTGGAGTCCTGCACCATGGTGTATCTCATAGCCCGTGTATTGATTTAGGACATTAAACTCAATCAGAGTCAAGCCATCTATGTCCTGCTAAGCGGCCACGAGATAAAAAGCAAGGGATCAAGAACAGAAAGGAGCAAATAACCACTAGAACAGTGGCGCAAATGGGCTAAACTCTTTTCTTTACTAGGTTACAACTAAAGTAAACGCGTTTACTTTAGTTGTAATCTTAATCTCCGTGATTATAATTGATCTGCTGCCAAAACTGATCGCTGTGTTATACCCGCTCACCTGTGATAAGTGCATCATGTGGCGAACTGTGCAGGACTGTCAGCGTCACTGGCAATTTAATGCAACCACCGGATGCACGCACCTCTAAACCATGCACCTAAAGCTCCACGGACGCTATACGAACCTAGTCCGCTATAAGTACTCGGGGAAAACACGGAATGTTAAATTCGGGACGGAAAGACAGACTCGCTATCACCAATGTTTCGTCCAGCTAGTATTGTGCGTTTTGCTGCGTAACGAGGAAATGAGAACTGAAATGTCTTGCGATGTACAGCAAAGGGAGCAAGAATGTAATTGGCAGAACGAAATGTACCGTATTAGCCACGGCATCTTGTCCCGTTTTGCCTCTGCCTCTTCACTGCCTCAACGGTCGTGCTTCTTTAACGTTACTCCCTGCTTTTCCTTTCTTCGTTTTCACTCTCTCTCTCCGAATGTTTCAAAAGTGTTCGGTGAGCAGAATCTTATGGCCGTCTTGCACTCTCCTGTTCGCACGTCTTTGTTAATTTAGGGGCAGGCCAGTAGCACACACTCCAATTCTCACTGGGTCTTTATTTATTTATTTATTTCATGTACCCTCAGGGCCAGGGGCATTAAAGAGGGGAATGGTTACTTCAAATACAGAAAAAAACGTACAGTGTAGCAAATTGTTTAGTACTAGTACAGAAATAGATGGCTCTCGTTTATACAATGTTGTCTCATTGTTCTTGTGCTGGTTAATAAAATATAATACGGTGCATACAGTGCAGTAATAGTGTTACAGTAATACAATACAGTAATAGAATTGGTAGTACAAATACATGAATGAAATGCTCCTATTTATACAATGTTATCTAATACTGCCATGAAGTGCTGGTTGTAAACAATAGTAGCGGTTGAGGCGCGAAGGCAATTCCACTTAGTATATGTACGCGGAAGAAATGAATGAAACATGTCATTGGTTTTGGCATAATGAAACTCCGACTTTGTAATGGTGGTCTAACCTTGATGAAATGTATTGAGGAGGGGAGATGAGTTCGTCGCGTAAGGAAGGATGACAAAATATCTTGTGAAAAAGAGTAGGTATAAGGCCTTTACCGCGAGAGACTAAAGATGGCAAACCAAGGTTTAATTTCATTACCGAAGTGCTGGCAGTTCGGTTATAATTCGAAAATACCATTTCTAATGAGTGAATCAGGTTTTTCTGAAATGGATCCCAAACTGCTGTGGCATACTGAAGCTTTGAGCGCACTAGCGGATTACATGGCATTAATTTTAGGGAAGACGGTGTCTTAGTGAAATTACGTTTTAGGTATCCCAGCATGCGGTTAGCGTTTTTAATTAAGCAAAAAGCGTGCATGGACCGCGAGAGATTGCTAGTAATATGGATACCGAGATATTTGTAGGATGAAACAGGGTCTAAAGGGAGATTATTAAGGTAGAAGGAAGCTGGTTAGAAGTTCTGGACACACGCAGAAATTTACCCCATTTTTTGGATATTTAATTCCATTGTCCATGATTGGCAACAAGTAGACATAGCATTAAAGTCGGATTGAAGAGAATATATGTCAGTGTCGCATATTATTTTCCTGAAAACTACGCAGTCATGTGCGAATAAGTGGATGCTAAAGAAAACACAAGAGGGTAGATCATTTATGTAAATTAAGAAAAGTAGGGGACCAAGTACCGACCATTGAGGTATGCCGGACTGTACTCTGCTTGGCTGCGAGTTTGAATCATTAGCAAAGAGAAACTGTGAGCGGTTAGAAAGAAAGCACTCAAGCCATGCAAGCAGTCTGGGATCAGTGTTAATTCGATGCAGCTTAAAGATTATAAGATTATGGCACACTTTGTCAAACGCTTTCGAAAAGTCTAAAAATTTACAGTCGGCAGTTGAAGAGTGGTCAAGGATGACGTTTAGCTTATGCGTAAATAAAACTAGTTGTGTTTCACATGAATATGTGTTGCGGAAGCCACGTTGGGATGATGAAAAAAAATGAGTTAGTTTCAAGAAAGCTAGCAAGATTAGAGGCAAGTATATGTTCTAGCATCTTACATGGAATGGAAGTGAGCGAGATAGGGTGGTAGTTATATGGAGAATGCTTGTCACATGACTTATGGAGTGGGATCATCTTCCCGACCTTCCATTCAGCAGGCAGAGAACCCTTGTCTAGCGACTGTTGGAATATCACTGCTGGACAAATGGAAGAGTAACAGCTGATGCTTTTCAAAAATTTCGCGTTGATTATATCGCGTCCTGAAGTCAAAGATGGTTTTAAAGATGCTATAATTGATACGATGCCTGCTGGTTCAATGATTATGGGAAACATTGCTTGGTAATCGTAGTCATGCGTGGATGGAAGAGTAATGTCGGTGGTTGATGAAAAGTTGCACATGAAAGCATCATTAAGTACGGACGCACATTCGTTACTTGGAATAACATTGTCATGCAGAGAGAGAGAGAACGAGAGAGGAAAGACAGGGAGGGCTAACCAGAGGTGAGTTTCCGGTTTGCTACCCTGCACTGGGGTCGGGGATATAGGGGTTGGAAAGGGGACAAAGAGAGAGAGAGAGCGCGAAAAAAAAATCAGGAACAGGTGAGAGAAAAGGCGTTCCAATCAGAGGCGTTCACACAGGCCGGTGGATCTCAAGAAGCGTAGTAACGCTTGCACGGCCTTCTGATGCGATGTTAGGTCGCGTCGATGTTGCAGAATTCTTTCTTCCGACAGTGGCTGGTCGTCCAACTGGTTCAGCACGACGGAAAGCGATTGTCTCTACGCACTGTATTACGGGCACTGACAAAGAACATGCCGAACCGTTTCCGCGTCCCCGCAATCGCCACATGCTGCGCTGTCGGCCATCCCTATGCGGAACGCGTAGGCACGGGTAAACGCGACGCCCAACCATAGCCTGCACAAAAGGGTCGCGTCTCTTTGGGGAGGTCTTGGTGGAAGTAGAAGGCTTAAGGTTGGATCCAAGGTGTATAATCGGGCGTGCATAAAATGTGGTTCATTCCACTCTGATGTAGTGCATTGGCGTGCAAGTAGGCGGAGCATCCTTGCAGCGTCTGTCCTAGACAGCGGGATCGATAGGCGCTTGTCTTCTACATGAGCTGAACGAGCAACTTGATCGGCACCCTCATTGCCAATGATTCCACAGTGACTTAGTAGTCATTTAAAAATGATGTCATGTCCTTTCTCTGTCAGGTGGTTATGGCCTCTGTGATTTCGAAAACCAACTGTTAATGCGGACCGCGCCGTAAGGCTGACAGTAGGCTCTGCTGTGCCGTCTTCGAGTCGAAGTCGGAGAAAACGGACCATTTGTGTGTTGGTTCGTCAATAATAAAGCGCGACTCGAAGCGCCGTGAGTTGTGCTGCCGTCGACGTTGTCAAGTTAGATGTTTTCATCTTGATAGTGGTGGCTTTTTCTGGAATGACGACATTGCCAGAGCTGTCAGTCAAGGTTATGACGTCATCCGCCTTGGGGTCAATGACGCGCCAGAATTTTTTGGTGTCAGTTTTAAGCGTTGATGGCAAGGTATTGCCTAGAAAGTGATCCTTGGCGTGTTTAATTTCGGCTACATACTCATCGGTCACCAGTTTGTATTTGGTCCACCGGGTTATGCTAGATGAACGTTTGGCTGATTTGTGCAGACGCTTTTTTATTTTTATATTTTTTTTTATTGGACAAGCGCTTGAGACGGATGTTATACCATGGGACGTTTTGGTTACATGCGAGGGTGCGCAGTGGGGTGTATTTGTTTGTTGGCTCTGCAATTTTTTCAGAAAACATATTACAGTTGGTCTGAACGCTACGGCTGTCCAAGTCAGTTATAAACACGTCTAGGAAAGCAGATAATTCAACGTTGATGGCTTCAAAATTTCCTTTCGCGTAGTTTCGAAACGATTTGAATTTTTTTACCGGTTTTTGGTCGCAAGATAGTTATGTCAAACGAAAGTGCCGAATGGTCGCTCAAGCCGGGCAAATACGTGATGTCGTAAACAAGGTCAGGCCGCGATGTGAATACAAGGACAAGTGTGTACGCAACGGATTCAGTAGTTCGCGTGGGTTGAGTAACAAGTTGTGAAAGTGAAAAAAAAAAAAAAAAAAAAAAAAAAACAGAGCACATGTCTAAGAACTCATTGGCTAATGACAAAAAAGGGTGTAAAGTTGGAGGTTCAGTGTTCCTTATTATATTCGGTAGATTAAAATCGCCAAGCAAAAATAAAGGTAATGTAGGATGACGAGATGTCACAATGTTAATGATACCACGCACATCATTTACGAAATTCGATGAATAATTGGGGGGGGGGGGGCGGTAACAAACACCAATGATTATCTTCTGGTGGTTTAGTTCAATGATGGCCCAAATCGTTTCGAAGTCAGTATTGACGTGAATGCACTGAGATGGGAAATCTCTAAAAATGGCTAAGAGCACGCCGCCTCCCTGACGCATTTTTCGGTCATAACGATCCAGCGAAAAATGCTGCGCAGCTTGAAAAATTTCGTTATCTTGAATCTGTGAATGTCACGTTTCGGTAAGCACAAAAATGTCTGCATTGCAAGTATCTGAGGCAGATGCTAAGGAAGCGCTCTTATTCATGATGGTTCGAATGTTAGTAAAGAACACAGACACGACGCGTGATTCTTGTCCACTACCTCTCACGTTTTCCTAGCTGGGAACGGGTTCGGAATTTACATGCTGGCCGCTATCTCGTGTTTCATACGGCGCATGCTCGTTCATGCTGTCTGTTGCCGGATCATAGACAAATAGTTTTTTTATTCATTATTAGTTTGGTGTACTATAAATGGAAAGGGCATGGTTGGGGCTGGCTTTTAGCGTACTCAATTAGTTCTTTACGGACATGGCGGGCGGCGGGCGAAAAATCTTCGGAAATAAAAATACCATTTTCTTTCAGCTTTGCGCGCACGGAAAGTACTTTGTCTTTCGTTTTCGTGTTGGTGAATTTAACTACAATTGGGCGACACTTACTGGGTGTGCAAGTGATCAATGCGATGAGCGTGTTTGATTGCTGTGTCAGGAAGGCTGTCAATTACATCGGTTAGTGCCTCCCTTATGCGCGATTCGGACTCTTCCCATGACTCGCGAGAGTCACGGATGCCGCTAAAAGTGAGTTTATTGCGTCGTGATCTGTCCTGAAGTTTGTCAACGCGCAGCTGTAAAGAGACAAGCCGAGTTGTTTGGGCTTGTGCCGACGCCTGAATGGCAGTAATTTCAACATCGAGATGGTTTAAAGCCTTTGTTTTTTCTTCAAGGTTGTCTAATCTTTTCTGGATGCATTCGATTTTGGCCTCGATGTTCTTTTGACCGACCTTAATAGCCTTAACGTCGTTAACCAACTCGGCCTGACTCTTAGCAGGTTGTACAGATCGAGCCTGGAGGCCTTTTACCAACCAAAAAAAAAAAAAAAAACTCCCATCTGCTCAGAAGGATTGGAGGGCAAATTCTGCAGCTCAAGTAATGCCTCAGTACGTGTAGTAGGACTCGGATTAGTTTCCACGTCACCTGAGCGCAATAACAGCAATGCCATAGAGAAACAATCGCCGACAATTTCACAGAGCACGTGTTGGCACGGGAGCAATAGCAAGAATGGGTCGTCACTTTTTTTAGCATAAAGCGGAAAGTTTTTACACACCTGCGAAGTTGAAAGGTGCGCTGCATGAGCCATGGTGCTCCAAGCTGTTCCCGCAAGGTATATGTAAACTGGTAGCGTAGCTTCCATAAAAGCCCACATGTCAAGGAAATGGCGGCTCGTTGAAACCGTCGCCATCTACGTATCGGGGAAACAACTAACAGCAAGCAAAAAAAAAAAAGTGACGTCACAACCGGAAATGGCAGTGACGTCAAGATCTTAGGCTCCTTGGCGCGAATGTTTGAATTTCTTCAGCGTCCGGCATTTTAACCGCTACGCCAGTATTTTTTTTTTTTTTTTTTTTGAGGCTGAGGTTGAGGCGAGCTTGCGACTCGCCTCAGCTGAAGCGCCAGCGTGTCATTAAACTATAGGAGTGGCGTATGTCTTAATGTCATCATAATTAGGCGTTATTGAGGGCAGTTGCTCCAGTAGGAGCCTTGGGAAGGTGAGCGAATAGGATGGAAATAAATGACAGCTCCACAGAGTTCACTTTTATTCGTCTAGAATGCAACCAATATAATTGACCAAGCAAAACTTGGTTCAATGGATAAAAAGTGCCAGCACACAGTCGTAATGTATAGCAGCATATGCGAAACCTTTGCACAAAATCATTCGCAATTCCGTGCGACACCATGTTTTCATATCCAACAGTTATCAGACCAGGGGCTCTATTCTGGACACGCATGGCGGCTGCACGGCCGCCATTATCCGCCATCTTGGCTGTCTCATTGGCTGTCCGGAGGTCACGTGTTTTGAAATTTGTGCCGGGAAACGGAAGTTTTGCTAAATGCAATTTTGCGTTTTCGTCAGAATGATGAAACGTGACGTGGAGCTGCAAACTTTATCGACTAATACTTTTTTGTGGTCCTTGGCACCTCTATTGCGACTTTAGCGCTTAAAGAGAAAGTGGACGGTAGCGTGCAGAAGCTCGTGCAATGCATCTGCAATTTCGCGAATATGTGGTGGCGTCCCGAGATAGCCGGCATGTCAGCTTGCTGATTGGCTGAAGGAATATCCTGTGAAGAGCGTCACAGGAAGGGCTGTTTCGTAAACGTCAATTTGACGTTGCGTGACGTTGCGCTGGGCCGCCATTGCAGATATTTTCCGCCATAATTTGTGGTGCGACGAGCCGCGCGAATTATGGTAATGAGCGGCCATATGCAGTGTCAGTCGTGAGGCATGCGTATCGCCGCATTTTCCCTGTCATTTGGGGCCGTGAAAATTTTTGTTCACAACGCGTGCTCATAGCATTTGCATCGCTCCGGGTGGTGTTGGCATTTGTGTTTTGAACAATCATTTCTATTAAAAACACGTTTATTTGAAATAATATTGGTTGAAACTAGCAAACTTCTTGCGACTTTTTGCACTTTTCGCTACTGCGTTTGTATTGTAATCAATATTAATGTCTTTTCGCGTCATCAAAGGTTATGACAACGGCGAATTGTTAATTTATAAGAATAAATATACGCAAGGCGGCGTCTTGAAGTTTCCTCCCGCGGTGCCAGTAAGCAGCGAAGTGAACAAGAGATGGCAGTGCCGGTGCTTGCGTCGCGCAAGCGGATACCTGTGGCGCGCGCAACGCTATCGATGATATTCGGCCGCTTCTCGGCCAGACGAGTCGGGCTGAGTCACTTGCGTTTCACCAGATAGCGATAACGCGGCCTAGAGCGTGCGCTGATCATCACTGACAGGTCGCGTATGCTGTCTCAAGGTAGAAAGCAAGCGCGTGGGCGCCAATATACGATGACTCATTCCGTTTCCCGAGGACACGCATCCTACCTAATGAAGCAGACGACAGCCTGCGCGCATGCAGACGACGGAAGCGAGAAACGATTTTGATGGAATAATCGTACGCTTTGAGCTAGCTGCTTTATTTTTACTGGGGAGGAAAACTGTTTTGCTTTATCAGCCACGCTATGTTCAATGCCTACATTACAGTTTCTTAGGCGAAACGTCAAATTTGCGTCACGTTACGAAAGCAAATCGAGGCTATCGGAACCATTTTGTAAGCGTCGCGCGTACGTCACGCTTCGAAGAAAATGGCGGAATGTCCAGAATAGCGGCTCAGGGGCTCTATTCTGGACACGCATGGCGGCTGCACGGCCACCATTATCCGCCATCTTGGCTGTCTTATTGGCTGTCCGGAGGTCACGTGTTTTGAAATTTGTGCCGGGAAACGGAAGTTTTGCAAAATGCAATTTTGCGTTTTCGTCAGAATGACCAAACGTGACGTGGAGCTGCAAGTTTTATCGACTAATACTTTTTTGTGGTCCTTGGCACCTATATTGCGACTTTAACGCTTTAAAAAGAAAGTGGACGGTAGCGTGCAGAAGCCCGTGCCATGCATCTGCAATTTCGCGAATATGTGGTGGCGTTCAAGATAGCCAGCATGTCAGCTTGTTGATTGGCTGAAGGAATATGCCGTGAAGAGCGTCACAGGAAGGGCCGTTTCGTAAACGTCAATTTGACGTTGCGTGACGTTGCGCTGGGCCGCCATTGCAGAGATTTTCCGCCATAATTTGTGGTGCGACGAGCCGCGCGAATTATGGTAATGAGCGGCCATATGCAATGACAGTCGAGAGGCATGCGTATCGCCGCATTTTCCCTGTCATTTGGGGCCATAAAAATCTTTTGTTCACAACGCGTACTCGTAGCATTTGCATCGCTCTCGGTGGTGTTGGAATTTGTGTTTTGAACCATCATTTTTATTAAAAACACGTTTATTTGAAATAATATTGGTTGAAAGTAGCAAACTGTCTGCGACTTTTTGCACTTTTCACTACTGCATTTGTATTGTAATCAATATTAATGACTGTTCGCGTCATCAAATGCTATTACAACGGCGAATTTTGAATTTATAACAATAAATGTACGCAAGGCGGCGTCTTGATGTTTCCTCTCGCGGGGCGAGTAAGCAGCGAAGTGAACAAGAGATGGCAGTGCCGGCGCTTGCGTTGCGCAAGCGGATATCTGTGGCGCGCGCAACGCTATCGATGATATTCGGCCGCTTCTCAGCCAGACGAGTCGGGCTGAGTCACTTGCGGTTCACGAGATAGCGATAACGCGGCCTAGAGCGTGCGCTGATCATCACTGGCAGGTCGCGTACGTTGTCTCAAGGTAGAAAGCAAGCGCGTGGGCGCCAATATACGATGACTCATTCAGTTTCCCGAGGACACGCATCCTAGCAATGAAGCAGACGACAGCCTGCGCGCATGCAGACGACGGAAGCGAGAAACGATTTTGATGGAATAATCGTACGCTTTGAGCTAGCTGCTTTATTTTTACTGGGGAGGAAAACTGTTTTGCTTTATCAACCACGCTAGGTTCAATGCCTACATTGCAGTTTCATAGGCGAAACGTCAGATTTGCGTCACGTTACGAAAGCAAAACGGGGCCATCGGCGCCATTTTGTAACCGTCACGCCGATACGTCACGCCTCGAAGAAAATGGCAGAATGTCCAGAATAGCGGCTCAGGGCCGCGATTTTGTAGCGAGACATTATGACTTATTCTACTCTAGTCTTATCATCCACCGCTCACGGCCGGCGGAACCCGTTAAACGCGAGCGGACCGTCGCTCCGACCACTGACAAAGCGCGATAAGCGCGAAAAGGCATTATTACTTTAAAGGCATCGCTACAAAATACCGGCCCAGACAACATTGCCCCACATTATCATTTAGAAAACATTTGACTTACTAGTTTCGTTTCCCGTCGGACACTCAGAGCCCGTGTTACGGAGAGTGAACGAACATTGCGCGACGTTTCTACTCGGAGTGTTCCGCATTTATCGTCATGACGAGACACAGCGCGTCGGATGCCGCAGCCGTGAACTTGCACGATAACAAAAAACCTGCACTCACGCCTTTCGCCAATGAAAGCTGCGCGCTAGGTCGCGCAAGATGTGAAGTGAAGCGCACGCCACACATGAACAAACACGCAAGGAAAATAAAAAAAAAAAAAAAAAAAACTCGGATGAAACCACTGCGTTCATGTGAGCAACGCCATTCCGCACGACATAAATTAGCCGGTTTGCACATCTTGCCAAGTCTTGCGCCAGAATCACTGGTTGGTAGGGGTCACCATGAATGAACTAATAAATTGTGAAATAGAAACAAAATTAACATTTGTTCTTTTAGTACACCAAAAATATTTAACACGGATTATTTACTCGTATGACAGTATTCTGATTAAAAAAATCGAAAAAAATTTTTTTTTCACATAGGCTTGCTAGTTTTAGTGTTTATGATTATGAGGCACGCTGTGGTGGAGGACTCCGGATTAATCCTACCCATATGGGTTTCTTTAACGTGCACCCAATGCGCTGCGCGGGCGTTTTTGCATTTCGCTCCCATCGAAATCCGGGTGGGATTTGATCCCGCGACCTCATGCTTAGCAGCACAACACCATAGCTGCCAAGCCAGCGCGGTTGGTGGGACCACGCAATATATGATAGTCATTTAGGCTATCGGTCCAAATATTTCTGTGTAAAGAGGCGTTCTAGTTTAGTTAATGAAGCCCTCAGAGAGTAGAGCGCCACAGTGAGAGGATACACATCACAGGCCAAACAGGCAGAAGGCTTCGACGAACTCGTCGTCATCGTCTTTCTCGAAGCAGTGCATACTGCTCGTCCTTCTTCAGCACATCTGTATTGAAAGTCTCCTTTGATTGATTGATTGATTGATTGACGCGTAGCTCTAGAGCAGTACAACCGCCGTTACTAAGCGGCGCTGTAGTCCGAACAGTCCGACGCATAGCAACCGCTAACTCCCAGACCCCGCCCTGTGGAGGCGGGAAAACCCTATACACGTACGTTCTTTCGCAAAAAGAAAACATATCTGTCCAGTCTTACCTGCATGGTATCGAATACAAAGTATGAAGCCAAGCGTTCTAACTATACTGAGTCATTACCGCTACGCGGGAGTGATCGGATAATACTTATTGTTGAATTGTCCTCCCACATCGGAAATCACCCAGAATAAGCAAAACGAACCGTCATGGCATTATTAGTGTCTTGATTTAAATAGCTTCTGGACTCTGCTTCTTCTTCATCAGCTGCAAAATATGGAAAGTTTGGCCACAGAAAGGGCCGGCTATCCCAAACCCTCAGTTAAGAAAAATAAACGAAAAAACGTAATGAAATTACAAAAATACTTGATAATGATGACTGTTGATGATTTATTGGCATCCCCTTTGAAGCGAGGCGGGGACAAATCGTCATCTAGACTGCTTGAGTTACTCGGAATGCTATCAATATTTTCCCTTCTAGCATTATTGTATGTATCTCTTTAATCTTCTCTATCTACCTCGTACCGCTGCCTATGCCTGTAATGGATCCGGTTGTATACAATTCTCTTCATATTGGCTAAGCCTATAGCGCAATTCAAGAAAGACAGGGACGTGACAGAGACACAGGACACCAGGAGAGAATGGTCTCGCTGGGTGAATCCCTTCGCTTCCCATTAGGATGTGCTGTCTGGTCTCCGGATTTTAACACCGGCCGGTGTCACGCAGTTCACGTGACCAGGAGAGAATGGTAGCTGCACCGGGGAGGGCAGGTCACGTGACCAGCAGAGAAGGAGAGGCGCGAGGGGAGGAGGTGACCAATGAGAGGCCGCGCTGGGCGCTAGGAGGAGAGGTGATGAGTAAAAGAGGTGTTTCTGTGCGGCGCGCCCTTTCGGAACGCGCAACGCGCAGAGCTGCTGCCGACGCCGTCCGCGTTTCCCCGCGTTCGCGCCGACCGCGCGTGGTGTCCGTGACTGCAGCCGATGCCTATGGCGGCGGCTCGGCAGGTTTCGACCAGAGAACTGGACTCTCATCGAGTAACGTCGGAAGTCGCTGCCACTTCTCGCCTCGCAACGTTTCAATATAAGTTCGTGTTGTACATCTGTGTTTACTTTTATTTACGCAATTGCATCCCGTGCAACACATGAACATGAAACACTCGGTGTAACTAACACAGCTTAGGTGTTCGACCATCTTTACGGAGTGGAAGGTAGGTATATTTTTGCTGCAGCATACACATGCCTCATATAATTGCGAATATTTGCTCCGGTATGTTTTTGTCCTTTGGCAACCAGCTCGAGCCTTAAATAGCAAGGTACTTCCCTTCGTGTTAGGGTACAAATTTTACCATCTAATTTCTTTTTTTTCTTATGAATCTCCATGGTCTTTTTCGTTTACATTCTTTGCATCCAATTCGCTGTCTCTGTTTCTCACTTTCTTTCTGATTACTCCTGGTTGTCTGTCTACACTCTCAATTACCCTGTATTTGGTTACCAACTTTCTGGACCTCTTCCTCTATTCCGTGTCCACGCTTTTTAGGTACAGATACTTCTGCACTTTAGCCGCCCATTTATTTTGATCCGTGTTCCTGAGTCTTTCTTCAAAACTAATTTTGCTCTGTGCTTCTCTGACTTCAAAAGACACCCAACCCATGTCACCCTGCACTGCTTCATTTGTGGTTTTACCGTGGGCGCCCAAAGCCAACCGGCCTACTGATCTTTGGTTATCTTGGGACCATGTATTTGCGCCACCTAGCGGAGGGCTCTATAACTAGACGTGTCAACACGTGACAGCACGCGTCTGCTGCTGCATGCAGGCGGCAGGTATACAGGCGAACCAAGAGCCGGTGTTCTGTCTGCAGCGGGGCCTTTAGAAGCACGCGCAAACGGCACCTGCTTTCGACGAACGCGATGCATCGTCATTGTCTACGTTGTGTGCGAGCAGTATAACGCGGCTATGCTCGAAGAAGGCCACGCTTGAGCGTCGGTGTCTCCACAAGTTTCCAGGAGTTCTTCGGATGCCACTGGAGACCTCTCAAATGTTTGCAGGGAGTTCTTCTAGAGATCTCGGCAGTCTCTCTAGACGTATCGAGAAGTTGGGGCTCGTAACTGCTGGTCGCAGTAACCGGTTTAAAGGAATCAGAATCGCTGCTGTCTGGTTTAGAGCGAAACTGTCTTTGGCTCTTTCCTCCACTTTTCTGTACGGCTGTCAGATCGAGTACACTGGGCCAATCTCGGAGGCAGGGTAATCAATTAAAGATGGTGACTTGGATGGTCTGATCCTTAATTGTACACCAACGCACGATGTGTGTCTACGCGAAGATTTTAATGTTGTTTGTAACGTGGGCCGATCCTGGAGTCAGCGAACGTCACAGCACCGACACGCCTCATACAGCAATAACCAATAGAGCTAAGCAATAAGGATCCGCAGCAGTACCTCTGCAGCAGGTCTACCGCGAAGCTGCCGCTTCACTTTGACAATCATCATCCGATGGTTTCTTGCCAACTTGTTCTTTATTCCTTTTTTTTCAAAGGGCAATCACCTGTAAACCGTTTAATCAACAACTTTTGATATCGAAACCTACTAAAACATTAGGATTACAGAAATTGTAGACTGCTCCCCTTCTTATACAGACGAAGCCTTACTTTCGCTGAATGCATTAAGGCAATGACTGCTCTGTACACTATAGACAGACCTCGCGCCATTTGCCACGTTATTAGTAGCGACAAATGTTATATATAGCGAATCTGTCAGCGGATCATGTCTGTGCTCAGAGAGTGGAAGGAAGGTCAACAAGTGCGCATGCCGTAAAGAGCAGGGTTTGAAACGTGGCTGTATTAGTTCCAAGACAGGTGTTGAACCATCTAAAGGAAGAAGGTAGCAGCAGTAAGAGGAAAGGATATATCAAAATGAAAACGCACTAGTCGTAGATGGTGATATTGAGGAAAACAAAGCGGTTGTTACTAACGCGCTCAGAAAGGAAGTAACCGGGACTGCACGGAGCTCAACGCAGTTGGATAAGAAAGAGAGAGTTCGCTCATTCGCCATGACAAAGGTTTGTCATGACAACATGATACAGTATAGTATAAGCATGATTTTGTGAAATATCAGGGTAGATATGTTTCGGTATTTTAGAGAAGTTTAGTACATAGGATCAACACGGAGAGCATTATTGGTTATTAACCAGACAGTCATGTGTGCAGCTTGTGGAGTGAGCGCGCTTAGAGGCTAATTTCTTTTGAGGTTGTGTGCAGGGGAGGAAAAAAAAGTTACGTGACAATATGAGTGAAATAACTCATCAGAGGGGAAGAATGGCAGCTCAGGAAAACTTTAAAAAAATAACACCCTTGGAGTGCTCGTTAAGGTTTCGTCGTTACCAGGAAAAGACACACGATCATGCTTAAACTTATCGCTTAAACACACACACACACACACACACACACACACACACACACACACACACACACACACACGCACACGCACACGCACACGCACACACACACACACACACACACACACACACACACACACACACACACACACACACACACACACACAGGCCAGCAGATGCAGCGTCATCTCGGGTTTACGTTTCGATCAAGCAATTGATGGAGGAAAAACTAAGCCTTAGTTGAAGCCATACAGCTCAAGACGCGGAGTTGGTGTTGCAAGAGAAGAAATCTGGCACTTTTGGAATTACACCTATACGACTATCGAACTCTTCGGTGTATTGCAAGTGGTGAAGTTCATATTGGGAAGTGCTTGTATTGGTAGATGGACACTCTATACTCTGATTCGAGGACGGCTCTGGACGCGCTAATTGCATCGTACTATTACGATGAGAGTTGTTTATTACCTTGTAAAATCTGTAAAACGCTACAGATTGCATCTTTGACTAGCCGTTAAGCTTGTTTTCAACCACAACGGTGACTGAGTGGCTACGGTGTTCTGCTGCTGAGCACGATGTCGCGCGGTCGACTTGCGGCCGCAGTGGCCGCGTTTAGATGGGGCGAAATACAAAAACACTCGTGTACTTCAATTTAGGCGAACGTTGACGAACCTCAGGTGGTCAAAATTAATCCGTAGCTTTCCAGTACGGCGTCCCTAATAACCCAATGTACAGTATCGGGACGTTAAGCCGCATAATTTAACCCCACAAAGCCCAATGTATCATTTTTGATACGCTGATTTTGGCACCTAAAACTCTGATTTAAGCACTGGAAACCCTATATATGCAGGGCCCATACACGCATTTTTGATATACCGTAGGGAGTTCTCAGTTGTGGATAGTTCTGCAAATCACTTACTAAGTAATTAATTACTGCACTAATTAATGTGTACACAATTATTGTTTCATTGTTTTCTTTGTAGAAATATACCCCCCTATAGCCGTAAATAAATGTGAATAAGCTGTTTTAATTTTCTTTGATGTGGAATGGCATTCGGACTTTGTGGGGTTAAGTAACTGTTTTCAGTGCATTCCGGGTCATGCCAGTATAGGAGGAAATGAGGCGGCAGACAAATTGGCCACTGCGGCACATAAGTTTAATACCTTGGCCCCTATTGGATATTCAATATGCATTGGCAAGTTTTTATTTATTTTTTTTTTTTTTTTTACTAGACTGGCGTCAAAAACTTGGTGAAGCCAGCCACGCTGCTTGGCGACCAGATAGTCGTGTCTGCTATTCAGGATTGGCGCTTTTTTTTGCGCTTTAGAACATACCACCGCATTTCTCATGTCTTTGATACGTTCGTACATCGTCTACGCCTGGAGGGCTACGCATTTCCTACATGGAATTATGAAAATGTCGTATGCTGCTTACATTCACTGTAACACTCCGGAGCGTCCGTGGCGCATCTACTCACCGAGTGTCCGCAACACGAGCGGCAGTGAGAGACCCTGAGCAACCACTTAAGCCGGCTGGATAGGCGTCCTTTATTTGCGGACAACGTTCTTGGTACGTGGTCATGCCCAGACAAGCAATTAAAGGCACGGTGACACAGCACTTTGTGACTTTCTAATAGACAGTGACACGATTCAGTCTCTTCGAAAGACGATCAATCGGGAATATGTTCGTAATCTGAATTCGTGCGCGCTCGTGAGAACTTGCACCAATCTCTGCTGCTTTCTTTGCTGTGTGGAGGGCCTTTTTTATTTTGCTTTTGTGTAGTGAGGGCACATATGTTCACTGTTAGGGTAACGCGCGCTGTGACCGAACGTCCGCATGTTGCAGATGCGTACATGGCACTCTGACTATGAATTTAGCATAGCAGGCTATGCCTAAGTTATGTGATGAAACTCAGTAGAAATTATTCATTTAACATTATACAGGGCAGCGCGAAAAAACACGGACGAAGGGACACGTGAACATGACGGGCGCAGACTTTATATATATATATATATATATATATATATATATATATATATATATATTGTACTGAAGAAGAACGAGCAGTATGCACTGCTTCAAGAAAGACGACGACGACGAGTTGGTCGAAGCCGTGTGCCTGTGTTGCCTGCGCTGTGTAACCTCTCGTTGCAGTGCTCTACGCTCTAATTAATTACACTAGAGTGCCTCTCTACATTTGGTGGAGGTGCTGGGCCCTTTACCGACCTGGAACTCCGCAGCCGGACGCTCCCTCCCGTCTCTGCCATGCCTGAGGACGCCGAACAGCCCGATCCTCCCCAGGCTTCGCCTGTTGTCTGCTCCGGTGCCCTACGCCACCGCGATCCTCCTGTCTTCGGTGGCGCCGACGATCATGACGTCGAGGATTGGCTCTCCTCATACGCCCGCGTAAGTGCGCACAACAAATGGGACGACAAGGATAAGCTGACTAACGTCAACTTCTATCTTTCTGGAGTCGCTCATCTCTGGTTCCGGAATCATGAATCCGACCTTACCACCTGGACTGCTTTTACTAATTATTTCAAAGAGGTCTTCGGTCGCCCTGCTGTGCGAAAGCTTCGTGCGGAACAACGCTTGCGTGGTCGCGCTCAGCAAAAGGGTGAAAACTTCACCAGCTACATTGAAGATGTCGTTGACCTTTGTCGGCGCATCAACCCCACTATGCCAGAAAGTGACAAGATAAAGAATGTCATGAAAGGCATCGACGATGATGCCTTCCAGATGCTCTTGGCGAAAAATCCTCGAACGGTTGACGAGGTGATCACCCTGTGCCAGAGCTACGACGAGCTCCGCAAACAACGCCTCACTACGCGCCGAGCTGCCGCGCCGGACGACACGATTTCGGCCCTCACCGACAGTTTCAATGCTGCTCCCGCCCACTCCGCGTTCCTCGACCAAGTCAAACAATTTGTTCGAGAGGAAGTGGCGCGTCAACTGTCCCTTTTGCCTGCTACCCGGTCGTCTGAGTCCTCCTTGTCTCCGGAACTACGTCGTGTCATACACGACCAAGTGAGCGACGCACTACCTCTCGCTCATCAGCCCCCTCCAGCGCCGGTTCCACTCACGTACGCTGCCGTCGTTGCCAGTCCAAGACCTCCGCCTGCAGTTTCACACTACACGCCCGCAAGCGGCTTCTACGCGTCGCCTTCTGCAGCTGCAAACTACGTGCCCAGAAGCGACTTCTGCGCGCCTCCGCAGCCCCTACGTCCGGCTCAACATTGTGCACCCCAGCCTGGGCCCCCTGTTCACAATCCGTGGCGTACCCAGGACAATCGGCCGATCTGCTACGCGTGTGGCTTTGCTGGCCACGTGGCACGATTTTGCCGCCGGCGGGGTTGGTACCCTCCCGATACTGCGAGACCCCAAGGGAATACACCTGACTCTCAGCCCCGCTATGTTCCACCTGTTCCGCACTTCGCTTCCTCGTCTCCTGCTCCTCGAAGTTTCACCACTCGTCGGTCTCCCTCTCCCCGTCGACGTTCCCTGTCCCCCCTTGTCCGTCCGCCCCCCCGCTGTGGAGGAAAACTAAAAGGCGCAGTTCCGGAGGCAAGAACTGCGATCTCATCGAACTGCTCAAGCCCTCGCTTATCCCCTGCGAACGTCATTGAAGTTTATGCGGAAGGTATCGCTGTTCACGCGCTTGTCGACACCGGTGCCGCGGTGTCAGTGATTGCCGACCAGCTTCGCCGTACGCTCCGAAAGGTCGCGACGCCGTTTTCCGCTATTTCGCTACGTACAGCAAGCGCTGAGCCAATTGAGCCTGTAGGAACTTGCACCGTCCGTGTCGCCATACAAGACAGTTTATATCACATTGAGTTTGTTGTTCTTCCCCGCTGCTCTCATGCCATCATTCTAGGATGGGACTTCCTCTCTTCTAATCGCGCAGTTATTGATTGTGCCCGTGCAGAACTTGCGCTTACTCCATTTTGCGGAAGTCTTTCTGAAGATTTGCCTCTTTCTTCTGCTAGAGTGTTCGTCGCCGCCGACACCGATATCCCTGCTTTCTCTTCCGCCCTTGTGCCCGTTTCCTGTGCTGCTTTCTACGATTCTACAGTTCTCTTCACGCCATCGAAACTTGCTGCACGCCGTCATCCCTTCTTGCTTCCCTTCGCCATCCTTCCCATTCGCCAGAGCTCCAGCGCACTTTACGTTACGAATCCGTTTTCGTGTCCATCAAGCCTACGACATGGCGAGTGCCTCGGGTCTGCTGACGAATTCGAGCCGAACTTTCTCTACGATGTGCCTGATGACTCGACTCCTCTTCAGGTTGACGCCATGGCTCTTCCTGTCTCTACGTCTGAGCCAGCGTGTGACAGAACGTTTGCTCGGTGTATTGATCCGCAGCTCACTCCGAGTCAGCGCGCGCAGATCGTCGACCTCCTTACCCGATTTCGCACTTCTTTTGACCACCAACAACAATGTTTAGGGCGTACAGCTACAGTCGTTCATCACATCGACACCGGTAGCCATGTCCCACTACGACAGCGTCCATACCGTGTGTCCGCGACGGAGCGCCGTGTCATCGACGAGCACGTAGGCGACATGCTTCAACGCGGCGTGATACAGCCTTCCCACAGTCCTTGGGCCTCTCCAGTAGTGCTGGTGAAAAAGAAAGATGGGACAATTCGTTTTTGTGTGGACTATCGACGCCTGAACAAAATAACCCGGAAAGATGTCTATCCTCTCCCCCGTATCGACGACGCACTAGACTGCCTCCAAGGCGCTGAATTCTTTTCGTCCTTAGACTTACGATCTGGTTACTGGCAAGTCCCGGTGGCTGAGTCAGATCGCCCGAAAACGGCATTCGTTACGCCTGACGGCTTATATGAATTTACCGTGATGCCCTTTGGCCTGTGCAATGCGCCTGCCACATTTGAAAGAATGATGGATAACATCCTCCGCGGCCTCAAATGGCAGACATGCCTTTGTTACCTCGATGACATTGTCATCTTTTCCCCGGACTTTTCTTCTCACCTGCTCCGACTCGAACGCGTTCTCACTTGCCTCGCCGATGCTGGACTCCAGCTCAACATCAAGAAGTGCCGCTTCGCCGCCCGACAGCTAGTCATCCTTGGCCACGTTGTTTCGAAAGATGGTGTGCTTCCAGATCCTACCAAACTCCAAGCAGTCGCCGAATTCGCACGACCAAAGACCACCAAAGAACTCCGCAGCTTCATCGGATTGTGCTCATACTTTCGCCGTTTCATCCGCAACTTCGCCACCATAATAGCGCCTTTGACGCAGCTTCTCGCGGGTAACCACGACCTCTCGGCCTGGTCGCCACTTTGCGATGCCGCATTCACGACGCTGCGTCGTCTTCTAACCTCACCCCCGATTCTCCGTCATTTCGACCCCAGCGCACCGACAGAAATTCACACGGATGCTAGTGGTGTCG
Source organism: Dermacentor silvarum (assembly GCF_013339745.2). Taxonomy (NCBI): domain Eukaryota; kingdom Metazoa; phylum Arthropoda; class Arachnida; order Ixodida; family Ixodidae; genus Dermacentor; species Dermacentor silvarum. Next base: position 182,294,911 of record NC_051154.1, on the reverse strand, counting down.
GCATTGGCGCTGTTCTTGCGCAACGAAAGACTGGCTTCGATGAATACGTCGTTGCTTACGCCAGCCGCGCTCTGACGAAAGCGGAAGCCAACTATTCCGTTACAGAAAAAGAATGCTTGGCTATCATTTGGGCCATAACTAAATTCCGCCCTTACCTCTACGGCCGCCCATTCGACGTAATAACTGACCATCATGCCCTCTGCTGGCTGTCGTCCTTAAAAGACCCTTCAGGTCGACTCGCTCGATGGGCGCTCCGCCTCCAAGAGTACGACATTCGAGTGCTGTACCGCTCTGGCCGTAAACATACGGACGCGGATGCCCTGTCCCGCTCCCCTATGCCAGGCCAGCCCAATTATTCGAAGGTACCGATATGCGAGTCCTCCCTCACCGCCACGGACATGCTTTCGGAGCAGCAGAAGGATCGATGGATTGTCTCTATGCTGGCTTTTCTGTCCAACCCATCAGCGCCTTCTTCTGACCGTACACTGCGTCGCCAAGCACACCACTTCGCTGTTCGTGACGGACTCCTTTACCGCCGTAACTACCTCTCGGACGGCCGCAAATGGTTACTCGTGGTCCCACGGCATCTACGTTCGGACATATGTGCAGCGTTTCACGATGACCCGCAATGCGCGCATGCAGGAGTACTAAAAACGTACGCGCGCCTGCGACTCCGTTATTACTGGCGCGGAATGTACCGATTCGTCCGCCGATATGTGCGCTCCTGCCTCGCTTGCCAACGCCGCAAGAATACCCCTTGTTCCTCAGCTGCCCCATTGCAACCCTTGCCTTGCCCAGGACGCGCCTTTGACCGCGTCGGAGTTGATCTTTACGGGCCCCTGCCGAGTACTTCAGACGGCAACCGCTGGGTGATTGTGGCAATAGACCATCTAACGCGTTACGCGGAAACTTCGCCTCTGCCCAGCGCATCTGCGCGTGATGTTGCATGGTTCCTTCTGCGTAACATCATACTTCGCCATGGAGCCCCCAGAGAATTGCTCAGCGACAGAGGCCGTGTGTTTCTCTCTGAGGTTATAGAAGCCCTACTCAAGGAATGCCACGTAATTCACCGCACCACTACTGCATACCACCCGCAGACTAATGGGATGACTGAGCGCTTTAACCGCACTCTTGGCGACATGTTATCCATGTACGTCGCATCTGACCAGACCAATTGGGACCGCGTTCTACCCTTCGTGACCTATGCTTACAACACCGCCACACAGACCACTACGGGATTTTCCCCGTTCTTTCTTCTTTACGGACGCGAGCCTTCCTGCACAATGGATACCATCCTCCCGTATCGCCCTGACACAACGGAGTCTACTGCCCTGTCCGAAGCTGCTGCACACGCGGAAGAGTGCCGACAGCTCGCCCGCACATTTACTACGGAAGACCAGCAGCGACAGAAGCACCGTTGGGATACTTCCGCCTCTCCTGCACCCTATGCTCCTGACTCACTAGTCTGGCTTTGGGTTCCCGCCACCAGCCCTGGACTTTCAGCGAAACTCGTTTCCAAGTACCAGGGTCCCTACCGTGTGGTCAGTCAAACGTCTCCTGTGAACTACATGATAGAACCCCTTGAGCCACCTTCGGATAAGCGCCGCCGAGGGCGCGAAATCGTGCACGTTCAGCGGCTAAAGCCTTATTTCGACCCCCCTGTGCTCTCCTGCCCGTAGGTCGCCGGGACGGCTCCTTTTCTCCGGGGAGATAATTGTACTGAAGAAGAACGAGCAGTATGCACTGCTTCAAGAAAGACGACGACGACGAGTTGGTCGAAGCCGTGTGCCTGTGTTGCCTGCGCTGTGTAACCTCTCGTTGCAGTGCTCTACGCTCTAATTAATTACACTAGAGTGCCTCTCTACAATATATATATATATATATATATATATATATATATATATATATATATATAGACTTTAGTTATATTTTCCAACTATTTACGCGACCTGTTTACGTGTGCCTTCTTCATCCGTGTTTGTTCGCACTGCCCTGTCTATATGTAAAGAATGAACCATTTAGCACAAACGTTTTGTTGAAACTATAGCTCCGGTATGTTTTTATTTCTGCCTTTGCTAGTTCTTTTCCTTTTCTTTTTTTACAGTTCTCAGTCAATGGAGGTTATTTTGGTGATTCGGATAGCCGGCCTTTCGGTGGCATGTTTTTTCCATGATGTCATAATTAAATTGACAACAAAACTTACGCAAACGATACAACACAAATATAGAGCGTTGTTTTTAATTATTTTTAGTGAAGTTTTGTGTGTTTTGCTTGCGCATTAGCGCTTAGTATTCGGCGTGATTGTCCAACTTCACGAATTCTCCCCATTGAACGCGCGTTTGTACAAGTGAAATCCTGTTGTACGGTATAATATTGTTCTTACTGTGCATAGACGATGTTGTCATGTGTCGAACTCTGTGCACATAATGAATAGAGGCAACGTTCTTGCTGTTCCGCAGGGGTCTACGTATGGGTCATCACGGCTGGCATCGTCACTGGCGCCTTGCTGCTGGGCCTGGTCGTCTGGCTGGTAGTGTTCCGGCTACGCAGGGCTAAGCGCAACAGCGACTCGGCCGAGCCGCCGCTGCTTACGCGGGAACCATGGCATCGAAAATCAATGTAAGCGGACAACCGAGATGCCTGTGCCACTTACATGCCCGTGTGTGTACGCGTGCCACGACACATGCGGGGTGCACGCACGGCTTAATGTAATTTCTTTACTCTCGAGGTGATAACATTACAGAACGGAGGGAGTAAATAAAGAACAGCGTAGTGTAATTGCATAAAGTGAGTGCATGAAATGGCAGTCTTGAAATTGTTGGCAGCGATGATGGAGGCGATATCGCTGGGAAGGTGGTTCCTACCTGTGTTTGTGGTTGGGACGAAACAAGTAAAATGCATATGAGCACGACAACTAGGTACGCCAACAGTGAAACGGTGATCGCTGCCAGAATCAATGTATGGCAGCGGTATCAAAAGCATGTCACGTAGAACGGGGTTGAAAAAGGATATTTTGTGTAAAAGACAGAGCCGAGCAGATTTATGACGAAGACAAATTTAGAGATGATTAGAGATGAGATTATTATTAGATGAGATGATTAGAGATGAGAGGTCAGACAAATTTAGAGATGATTTCATGAATGTGGCACTGACACTGCGGGAATAGTTATGAAATGCACAAAACTCTTTTCGAAGGCTTCGCTGCAGAGAGATAAGGAATGAAAATGTGGGTCCCAGAACGTAGTAATGTCTTTATACTATAGCTTTATGTTAGCAGGGACGAGGGAGACGCGGCGTTTTATGTAACCGAGCTCCGTATGGGTTTGCCATAAAAGGTTCTTATAACTCATGGGAGGGGAGCGTTATCAATGGAATAGTTACAGCGCACAG